>NC_056726.1:1911182132-1911189632 GCF_019279795.1 Protopterus annectens
AATGTCACAGCTGTGGCTACTGACATCACATTTCTTACACACTTATGTAGGTCCCTCTGGTATACTTCCAGGGCAGCAGCCTGTAGCTGGTGAGTATGGTGTTTGTTCAGGTTAGCCAATACACCGGTCATGTTATGGCCATGGTATATTCCATGCACACATTTAACACACCTACCCATAATGCATGCGGTACATGTTCACGTACTGTTGCTGTTAACTGCACTGCATCACAGTGGTCACCATGATAGTGTATCTGAAGGGTCTGTCAGACTCCTGCAATATAGGTAACATCCTGTCATTGCAAAATGTATGCACATTGATGAACATAATGGTGTGACAAATGGCCTACGGTAGGGACATGTGTGAAATGTCACCTTTATTCAGTGCTACAACAGTGTATATACCAGTATTACAATGGCAACTGTTACATATCTACACTACAGCATATTACAAGACTGCAGTCCACAACCCTTACAATCTGCAATGTGGTCCTAACATGAGCAATGAGTGTGTAATATGGAATTGTATGTTAAGACAGCAAATATGGGAAATACATACCTTCACAAACACTGGAAGCATATGTGTGCACACACTCCAGATACAATATAGTGGAAGCAACTGTTGAGGTACTGACAGCATGCATTCTTCATGAGAATGCACCTTCTAGTAAGTACATGTCCCCAATGTCACACCAAAAAATGGTCTGCTGTCCAAGATGCCTGTCCATCAAATCTGCACACTTACCTGCAACAGAGGAAGCCGTGACCTGCACACATCTTACATTCCTTGGCATGGACACCATACCCAACAGGTAGCACCCAGGATTTGGACATGTAGCCATACTTCAACATTGCATATACCATGGCAAACAGAGCAGTCATGTATGTAGTGAGGATGTATGGGACAGGAGTAATGTAAAAAATAAACAGATGGCCATCCAAGACAGATGATGTCACATGTAGCAAACTGGTCATGCAGGCTGCCTAGTAACATGCCACAACACTGAGGGAGTTGCAGGAATATCTAGCAAGTATTAGCTGTGCAGTACCCATGTCAGCAATTTCCTGGACTCTGCATATCTGTGGCCCATGGGTTACGGTAATCAGATGGGACAGTTGTACCACAGGAAACATCAGCCAGGCCTCTCTACAGGTAGCATATGCATAACAGAAAAGGTCCCCAAAAGGCATGCATTGCAATGTGTACTGGTGTACCAAGACCACATTGGAAAGCTACAGACAGTATCAAGAAAGATACATGTGCTGTGCAACCAACACCTCTCCCCACATCAGGTCCACCATCCCCATCTTCACCTTGCCAGTGTCAGTGTACACCTGTATGTTTGCCATTCATTAGCTGGGTCTAGGCTTGTACACATGTTGTTCAGTGTTTAGGACACTGCAAAATGACGCACAAGTGTAGGACATAGTTGGCAAACATCTGCAAAAAGGCTGAAGGTGGGGAGGGGGTGTCATCATGACACAACAGTGCACTGCAGCAGGGATCAAAAGGATGCTATGAATGGCTGTATCTGCACACAGTCAGGGTAAGGAACTGTGGTAGATATAACCCTGACTCCACAGCAATAGTGAAGGCACAGTGTGTGAACTCCAAGGGATATGCACATGAGTTGACGGTGCAATCATGCAGAGTTGGGGGACATGTGTAGGGGACACTGACCAAATACTGGCAAATGCAGATGGCCCATGCTAGTATACTCCTGCCAGGAATAGTGACTGCTGTAGTACACATAACAGTAGGTGCAACAAACCATCATGATAAGGGCGTGCACACATATGCACCCACGAAGTGTATGCATCTCACTCACCATCAGCACAACTAACACATTTGTTTGACACTGCATTTGATTGTACAGGTCATATGTCACATAGCAGGTTCACGTAATGTTAACATATGCAGTAATGTGGTCCCATGGCATATCAAGGAAGAGGGCGTCATATCAATAAGGGTGTGTACACTCCCCATAGCCATGGTAAGGTTTGAAGGTTGTCAGTGTAATTATATCATATTGGCCATACATGCACCGCTGATGATGAGATCTGTAAATCAGACATCAGGCATTCACAAATGACATCTGTCCACATATCATCCAAGGTATGTGACAGACAAACACATAGGGGCTGTGAGCAGCACAGCAGACATAACTGACACAGTAATACACATTCAGCAATAGTGTGTACACCTGTGAGGTATAGTGCACAGTACATGCAAGGGTGCAGAACAGGTGCCCAACAATACTGTGTACATGGGTGCAGTGTGTTCCAGGGGAAGGGGCATCACCTACTAACACAGCCCATGCATCACCCACATGTATAATGCTGCTAGCATGGATTGACTATAGCTGCACTGCATGCTGTTGAGTACCATATGTCATGTATGTTGACAGATGGGTAATGGGAAGTGTGTGTGTAATATCTTCATGCAACCTCACCTGTAAGTGTGTGTGTGTGTGTGTGGGGGTGGTAGTTGGTTATTTTGTCTGTAAGTGCAATCTTGTGGAGTGGAGGGGATTGATGTATGTAGGATGTGTGTGTGCATGTGTGTGTGTTTGTCTGTGTGTCCATGTATGCACATGTGTGATTGTGGGGTTGTCCATACCTCTCAACTTCCCTTTGAAATTGTGCAGTACATGGACATGGAAAGACACATGAGACACCAGGAATACTTTTCTGACATGTAATCTCAAGACAGCTGATAGTATAATAATGTCTGTAGCATGAAACATGCATTGGGAGGGAAACTAGACAAAAGGTATACTGTTATAATTGCTATCAGCAGAAAGGTGAAAGAATGCCCACATATGCAGCACTACAGATGCACTGGGGAATTACTAGACAACACCAGTGAGCATTTCCAAATATTACTGTAGTCCACATAATAAGTTAATAGAGCAACAGATATTGAATCTACTGAGCAATAGTTACGTATCACACTCCAGTTCATGACATTTTTGAGTGACTGTAGTAGCCCCTAACATATGGGGCCATGCTCACAATGTCTGGACAAACCCAGGGTGAACATTGGATGACAGCAGTGAGTCTTTGTAAAACCAACTCAATTAAGTCAAGGAGGTAATGGAGTAACAGGTCATGTTTTGTGATTACTTGTCTAGGCAGTTAGAAGAATGATACGTTAATGATTGGTATTAAAGTGTGTAAGTTTCCATGTCTGCTGCAGGATGGGGAACTTAAGAGAATAAACTTGGGACAGTCTGTAAACTCAGGGACAGGTAAGTATTATGGTGGAATGTCAGGGTGTGTGTGTGTGTGTGTGTGTGTGTGTGTGTGTGTGTGTGTGTGTATGCCTATGTGTGTACTGTTAAGGAATGACATACAGGTCTTAAAGTGTGTTTCTTGTTTTCTCCTCACAGGTGGTGAGGTGGGTCACGTTCCCTCCTGCAGGCAATCTGATGTTGGTGTCCATGCAGACACTGAAAATGATGATTGGTGTGTTGAGGCACAGGCAGGGTTGTCAGAGGCCGAAAACTGTCATAGTTTGACATCCCCCTGTTATCCAGCCCATCTCCGCACACAGTCACAGTGTCTATAGATACCCCATCACCAGTGGCCATAGCAGAGTGACAGTTGGCGGTTGGTGGCAGTACACAGAACAGTGTGGTATCTCTGACTGCTGTGCCCAGACACAGCAGACATAGTTGGATGTCCAGCAAGGTACCACATAGGCAGATGTACAGGGTTGCTCATTGGAGGGCTGCTGGTCATCGTGCCCATGGCAGAAGTGCCACATCTGGTACCACCAGACGCATGTTTTAGGCTGTCATGGAGGCACAGGCACATATGGAACGTTACACCAGACAGGGTCTGAGGCTGCAGAGGGCTACTCTTTCAGATGTAACTGACAACATCTGTGATCTTGCAGGTACCCTCCATTATTTTACAGAAGTCATGGATAGATGGTGGGGTGAGATGGTGGGACTCATCGGCCGTGTATTGTCCATGCTAGAGCATGTGGTGGGAGTGGTGCAACAGCCATGTGGACGTAGGCCAGCAACACCAAGAGCTGCAGGTTGAGGTGGACATGCAAGGACACCAGGCCACTCTCATAGTGGCAGTACCAGCCCCAGCATTGCAGGGGGGGCACTGTCCACATCACACCACAACAGGCCACCTACACATGGCCCTGGCCAGTCCCAGGATGGAGCTGGTTCCAGTGGTTATATGTCATCATCAGGGGAGAGTACCATATTGTGGCTTGTACCTGGACATCCCCGTGGAACCCCTGGCAGGCACAGTTCTTGTGTCTGGCCAGAGACAGTGAACTGCACACCTTGCCAGTTATGGTCTCCAGCTGTCCAACAAACACCTGTATAGGGCAGCCACATGGTAGAATTGTGTGCATTCATACTCACACGCAATACAAACACAGCTAGATCAACCACATACCTACACACACCACATCACCATGGCCACATCAATAATTAAAACCTCTCACTCACACACATGGTGTCAAATGTATGGCTCAGCCTAGATCTCTGGTGAACCAACAACACACCCTGTGCATATGATGACACCCGGGCCACATCCCTGTCATCCATAACATTGATGCAGGGACAGGCTAATATGGTTCTGATGCACACGGTGACTGTACTACAGTGTACCAATGTACTGCTGTGTAATATGTTGACAGCAGCAAAGTTTAATGCTTACATGTCAGAAAGTGTAGTTGTCCATCCATGATGCATTATAGCTGTTATTAACACTGAGTGACTGTGGTCTCCATAATGTTATCCGTTTGTGTTGTAGGTGTCCATGTGTCAGCAGGAGGATGGTCTGCTGTCATATCTCACAAGGGGTATGGCACTGTGGTGACACCTTGGCTGTGCCCTATCCTGGGTACAGGTGAATACATGTCACAGGTCTATATAACAGTTACTGCCTGTGCCACATGGCCGATAGGTCTGGGGGTGGTGTATACAGGTGAGTGGATGGTGGCTGCTGTTAGCGGCCCTTTTACAGTGGACAATGGTAATTGTACTGGGTGGTATGCACCACAAGTTTGTGTATAACACACACATAGGCTTTGGTCTTGATGCACTACACAGTGAATACTGTACACGTGGATGCATGTACTTATGCAAGCCTATGTAATTCCACCAAGCCAGACTACACACAATACATTGTGGAATAAGCAGTCCACTAGTTTAATGTCATTGACAATGGTACCAGCAGCTTATATGTCCGCTTTCCCAATGTAATGCAATCCTCAATGCGGTAAACATATGTGAGCTGGTGTGGGTGGCACACCCCTAACCTTTGGAGGGTGAGAAGTACTGTATAACCACGGATAGTGTGATAGACAACAACCTAACCTGTTAACATGAACTGTACAATATTACGGCTACCTACGCAAAAAGCCACACCCAGCTGTATATACCAACCCCAGTATCGCTGCACACCTATACAGTGGTGAAGAGGCCATTTACACATCTAACACTAGGTGTGATAGAATGCATGTCTACTGGATGATACCTGTGAAATGTTAGCATATGCCAGGCAGTTCTTGGATAGATGACCCCCCTGGGACATGTATATTCTGTGAACTGAAGAAGATCCCGCTACATACATGCACACTCTTACTTGGCAACACTGGGACTAGACCCCTACCTAGGTATGTAGTGTTACTGATGTGTGTGGCTTTAATTGCACACACCACATAGCTTTTAGGATGAGATGTGTTCCAGGTTATATGTTACATGCAGAACATCCCCAGGCATGTACAGTATGATAATGGGGGATGTAATGGTTGTTTATGGACAATAAATAGTGTGACATACCGTCATATACGCAGTGACAAACACATAACAGTCAGACCTAGGCCTATCAGTGCTAACTACCTTGTAAGTGTGTCCATTGTGTTACAGGAAGGTTGCACACAGGTTCATAGGTTCATAGATTAGTACTAAGCTAACTGCACTTGTCGAGCCATTTTAAGCCTAGCCAATTATTCTTTGTGAGAATCAAACCCTGCACCTTGTGTTTGTAAGGCAACGACCTTAACCATTAGGCTACCCTCCCAACATCACATGCATAACTGGGATGGATAGTGTTATCAGTTACCAGTATGGTTGATGGTGTCAGTGGTACATGGGACATGTACTGGGGGTACCATGGTGTAATGACAGTATACCCAGCACCCACACCCCACTGTGGATATTGTATGCACTGGAACCCATGATAACACTCTGACATATCCACCATCACACATTGACCAGGACTACAATACAACTCCTTGTCCATCCCAAAAGTGCTACTACATAGATATGCATCTAATGCACATGTCACAGGCATAGTAGGGTGATGCACTGTCATGCCTCTCCTACAGTCCGCAACATCACTATCCCTAATATTGTGTGGCAATGCATATTGCAATACGAGTATGTGGCCTTGAAATGCTGTAACCTACATATATGCACACATGCACACACTTGCCAGAACTCAGTGGGTATCCCATGCTTATCAACCCATTTGTACAGTAATGTTTTGCTGGTACTGCAAGGCCCATGTAGTCCTTAGGGAGAAGAGCATAACAAGGTACATGTAATGTCCAGTACAGCAGCCACATCTAACTATGGCAATGGGGGTGTGGTGGGTGTGAAGGGCCTCAGGTTATTACCAACTACAGGTCTACAAGCACACAGACAATGATATTCTCAGTAATGCACACATACACATTTGTCAGTACTGGAGTGCATCAGTGCAGGTGTTCATAGGTGTGTACCAGGTGATTGTCCATGGAGAGATGGGAAGTGCAGGGGATATGTGTGCAGTGGTATCAAGCCACCTGCCATGTGCCAACAAGCTATCTATCAACAGACACCACTGGGGTGATCCTCAGGATGAGAGTGACATGCATCAGCCAATCATCTGGTTGCCTCCTGCAGAGGGTCGGTGAGGTGCTTCAGTTGACATGTATGCAACATGTATTGCATAACATGGTCAGTATTTGTCTTGGAGACCTGTACCCAAGCGTGTTCTGTTAACTGATGTAGTGTAGTTGAGGTATCTATAGCATGTGGTACATAGAGGGTGTGGAGTCCTATCTGTTGCATTTATAACACAGCTGGGCAGACATGTCAGTGTCAGTCAAGCATAGATTGCCTGTAAGTATCCAAGATGGATATCTGACATCTGCACATCTGTACAGAGGAATGACAGACATCAGCTAGCCAAACTAGCTATGGGCTAGGATGAATGTGTTGACAGATAGATGTCTGACACTGACAGGTATGCCATTACTACATTACTACATGACGGCAGCCCTCACTGACATGTGCTATACACACAGTAGTCTACAGTTATTTTCCAAATGTCAGATTATTATACAGTAGGAAATATTTAAGGAGGCACAGCTGACACACCAGGAACATGACAATGAGGACTCAGAGTCCATCTTTGCATGCAGGGGTGTTTGTTTCCAGTGAGGTGAGAGTGCGATAGTGACAGAATTTGGGGTTAGGGG
>NC_056726.1:1911192132-1911227132 GCF_019279795.1 Protopterus annectens
TCTGGCACTTCAGAGTTGTGTACTAGTAATTGTTGCTAATTTTATATCATTGCTGGCTGACTTCACAGTTGTGCACTGTTATTTTTGCTTCACTGTATAGTTTTTCAGATCTCTGCTGAAGATGTTGGTTTTCCTATACCCACCCTCCCTATTCCTGGGTTGTTTTTTAAATTTGGAGGCTTTTGCAGTTGCCCACCCCCACTGTATATTTGATCTGGGACACTTCCCGCAGTCCCATCTCTTTACCTCATTCTCCGTAATAGACTCCTTCTGCACTTGTTTTTAGTCATTTTTTATTTAATTGCATTTTTTAAACTGTTTGGTCTATTATTGCTACATACTCAAGTGTGCTAGCTTGCACTGCATTTGAATTGTTTTTATTGCTGTTTTAGCTACTTTTCTGTACACACACACACACATATATATATATATATATATATATATATATATATATATATATATAAAATATATATATATATATATATATATATATATATATATAATATATATATATATATATATATATATATATATATATATACCTTTCCTGTAACTAGTGAAGTCCAGATTCAGATTTGCTGTATCCAGGACTGTATGTAAGCTTCTGAGCCCCCCCCAAGCTTTCTGTGTTGGAGGGAAGCTTTCTAGCTTATTAGTGGGAGTGGTAAGCACTAGGTAACCTATCTACCACATAAGGAGTGGTTCTGGCCCAGAAATTGTAGTTATCGGCCGTTTGGGCAGTTTTTCCATCTCTCTCAACTTTCTGATTTAAAAACCCGCATTTGCACGTGTTTCCCCCCTTTCCTGTAACTAGTTCAGTCCAGATACAGATTCTTTGTTTTAGCACTTGAATTTGCTTATTCGTGATCAGCACTTGTTCAGAACTTGTAAGCACTAAATAACATACTAATTACTACAGCACTCAACCTTCCTCAATACTTAGAGGAAAACAGTTTTAGTACTTACTTTCCTCACTTGCTTAGAGAAAAACAGTTCTTGTACTCACTTTCCTCACTTATCTAGAGGAACATAGTTTTGTATTTAGGCATGTCCAAGTGTCAGCTCCCAGTGTTCTCTCCTGTCTATCTGATGAATCTGGGCATCTTGGGGCAATGTAGAAATTGCCTCATGTACACAGTCAACCCTCTCCTCCAACTACCCAACACTACAACCTGTGAGAGATGCACTTATCTAGACAAACTGGAGGTAAAGCTCTCTCCAATTAAGACTGAACTTGACAGTCAAGAGGAGAAGGTAAACACTTGCACCACACCACACTCATTACATAGTCTCACTAAATCTACACCAAAATCCACACATAGAAACACAAAAACATTCGTGGAGGCTCTCAATAATAATCTGCTCAAGCAAAAGAGACCTCCAAAGCAGAAATGCAAGCAACCTCCACCCCCCAACACAACCCAAATGACACATAGCTTACAGACTCAGTGTGCCACTAAACCACAGCCAATAAGGCAAAGCAACATACCCAACACACTAGTCATAGGTGACTCTATAGTTAGGCACACTGATGTCCCACTCACCAGGCTAAACAAGGAGGAGGCTACTGTCAGCTGCCTGTCGGGTGCCAGGATCCACCACATAACCCACACACTCAGGTCACTCCACAACAAGTACAAATATGACTCTGTCATTGTCCATGTTGGTGTGAACGACCTGAGACGCACCTCCCTGGACTACATGAAAAGAGACATGGAAGAGCTCTCCGATCTTGTAGCCCAAGCAGGTATGACCCTAATCCTGAGTAGCATTCTGCCATCACCCAGAATGATGCTGCAGTTCAAGGACAAAATGATTGACTTCAACAATTGGCTAAGCTTCTGGTAACATTCTAAAGGGATCCAATATCTGTCTGCCTGGGATGACATGGTCGACAGACCATGATGCTTTGCCAGAGATGGCCTGCACCTGTCACCCCTGGGATTCCGGATACTGGCTAAGGTTCTTGCCGCCACTGTAGTGTCATTTTTAGGCAAGGTTCAAATTACAAATTCACCACCGTAACAGGAACAGGCAAGCAAAAACTGAGGGTGATGCTACTCAATGCTAGAAGTCTAAATCTCAAAATGCACTCACTCGAGGCACTCCTTAAGTTGGAGAACATTGATATCTGTGCAGTGACTGAGACCTGGTTCAAGGCTCCAAAGAGCACCCCTGCACTACCAGGCTATAACTCATACCACACTTTTCAGCCATGTAACCTGGACCGGAACACCAAAGGCAGAGGTGTGTCCATATTCATTAAGGATATCCACACCTCCAGGCTAGCTGCTCAGCATAATGCAGCAGAGGTTATCCAAGTGCAACTAACTCTGGGCAAAACTGCAATCCAAATTGTAGCTTACTACAGATCACACACCATGCCCCAGGATTCCCACTCCTCTTTTCTTGATGTACTGGAAAATATAAGGGTTCAACCAAACACCCTAATAATGGGCGATTTCAACTACCCCACCATTAACTGGGAAAACTACTCATGTACCAACTCCTTCGCTCAACACTTTCTGGAATTCATAAACTCCAGTGCCCTGGATCAACTTGTCCACACCCCCACCAGGGGCAACAATATCCTAGATCTAGTCATTAACAACATGAATGACCGGTGTTCCACACCTGAAGTCAATGCCTCATTTGTCCAATCTGACCATAAGCTAATTATCCTAGATATCCACATCCTGCCCCCTCCCCCCATTAAGGAAACCATGGTAAAAAATTTCTCCAAAGCCAACTTCATGCTTCTTAAGACAGAAGTGGTGAACTTCATGACACCCATGCAGATGGACAATACAGTTACAACTACTGAATCCTACACAATTGCACTTTATAGGCACTTACATGATTTCATGGATCGTGTTATCCCAAACAGAACCAAGAAGCTATCCTCCAAAAAAGGAAGCCAATCTGGTGGTCCACTGCCATAAATAAACTGCACAGCAGAAGGAAGAAACTGTTGTAAAAGAGAGTAAAATCCCATGAGTGGAGGAGCTCCCTGGTCAGCCTCAGTAAGAAGGTGTGATCCCTGATAAAATCCTCCAAAGCTAGTTACAAAAACAAAATCTCCACTGATTCTAAAGACAACCACAAAGCATTCTATAGTTATGACAAGAATCTCAATGGCAACACTCAGATCTGCTCTGAGTTACAGCACAATGGCACTAAATATACAGACCCAACTGATATTGCCAACATCCTGGCAGATAGGTTCAGTGCTAACTTTACACCCCTCTCACCCCCTAAAGAGCCCATCTCTATACCAGAAGAATGCAAAGTTCCTGTAATCATGGCTGCACAGGTAAAAACCACACTCTCCAAGGCCAAGAATACAGCATCCATGGGACCAGACAACATCCCAGGCTGTGTTCTACATGGACTACAGAATGAACTGGCACCCCACCTAAGTACCATGTTCAATCATAGCCTCACCTCAGGGTTTGTGCCTGCTGAATAGTGCACAGCGATGGCTATCCCACTCCACAAGGGGGGAGCCATCATGGACCCCAGGAACTACCGCCCCATTAGCCTGACGAGCCTGGTCTGCAAAACCATGGAATGTATCATCATGGAACTTATAAACAAAGACATTGGTAATCTCCAAACTCTGGACCCCACCCAGTTTGGGTTTGTAAAAGGCAGATCATGTCTCCTAAACTTCTTGATAGACTTCTTTGAAGCAGTCACCAAAGCCTTAGACAAGGGTAAGGTGGTTCACACAGCCTATCTAGATCTTGCCAAGGCTTTTGACACCATCCCCCACTCTGGAATTATAGATAAACTCACTAAACTAGGTATAAATCCCTATGTCACAAGATAGGTTGCCAACTGGCTCACTACCAGAACCCACACTGTGAAAGTAGCAGACTCCAAATCCGACTTCAGACCAGTGACAAGTAGAGTACCACAGGGTTCAGTCCTGGGTCTTCTCCTGTTTGTTATCTACTTCTCTGAAATACAGGCTAACACAGAAGGTCTTTGGCTAATGAAGTTCACAGATGACGGCAAACTAGGAGCCATAATTGAAACTCCTAACGATGTGGACATCCTACAAAAGGGCCTCACTGAGACAAATGCCTGGTGTCAAAGCCATAGCTTCAAGCCCAATGCCAAAAAAGTGCATTGTCATCCCATTTGGTAAAAACTCTGTCCCCATGAACTACAACATAGGCGGTAGTATACTTAACACCGAAAGTGTGATAAGAGACCTTGGAACACAGGTGGACAGTAGTCTCTCCTTTGATAATCACATCGCCACAGTAGTCAGGAAATCCTTCTACATGGTACACCTCATCACAAAAGGTTTCTCATCCAGAAAAAAAGAGGACATTGTTCCCCTCTACTCATCACTCATTAGACCCATTATAGAGTACAATGCCCTGTTTGGTATGTACCTCACAAGACATCTGCAACAACTGGAAAGGTCACAGAAATAACTCACAAAGAGGATTACTGGCCTCAAACAGATGCCCTACCCAGACCGTCTCAAAAAACTCCAGCTTTACCCAGTTGCATATCGCCTACTCAGAGGTCATCTCTGCCTAACATACAAAGCTATGTCAAAACCCAGAGCTGTTGGGCATGCTCGACTTAAAGAAATCCCGATCCCTCCGAGCTACACATTCTAGGGACCTAAACCTTGTCCCTACAATAAACATAACATGCCAGAAGGATAGATTCCTGTCCGAGAGACTTCCCATACTCTGGAATAAACTACCTATCTATATCAAGCAAAGCTACTCATTAGCAGTCTTCAAGAAAAATCTTGATGGTTGGATGGGAAATAGGAAATTTACCCTGGGGATCACCTCTGTGGTTCTGCTCGACAGTGGTACAGGCAAATTATTTTCTTTGGTGGCAAAAACCAGGATACCTTTTTGGCTGGGCTTGTATAGGCCCCAGGGCCGATAGCCTAGTACCTACCTATGAACCTATGAACATAACACTGTCATGACAGGTATTAAATCATGTAGACCAGCCATATCCAGACACACCCTGTTAAACCAACATCACTCCAAATGCAGAATAGCAAAACTTACACTCGGTAGTCATGTCTGGAACATCCCCCTCCTGTTTGTTGGCCTGTCTCCACAATGTATGTTGTTAGAAGTTTATCCCACTATCATCTGTAATGATGTTTGCCAAACACTGACATGAAGTCCTGCTCGCAGTGAATGAAAAGGGCCAACACCAACATGATGTTCCTAGTTATAGGAGTGTGTTTCCATGAAATTGGCTATGGGAATGTTACCACAGCTGTTCCACATGCAATCAGCTAGTGGGGAACTGCAATTCATGCACAGGCCATCAACTGATCATGAGTATCACTTACAAAACACAAGCTGCTGTCTACGCAAAGCAGGTGTTCTTCTCCACATCCACCGGAGATGGAGTGAGAGAGACAGACAGAGACAAAGTAAGACAGGGAGGGGGTAGGAGAGTAAAAGCTAAGTATGTTTGTGTCACACACTCATCAATATCAGGTTTCAAACCCCTGCCTGACTATGTATTGCTATTACATGTCTATGCAGTTATTTCATGCACCACAGAGCTTATATGTTGGGGAGTTGTCCAAAGGTATATTTGATGGTGAGTGACATCAGCAAGAGGGATAAGGTAGGTGTAGTACATGTGCCTGTCCACAATAACAGGTGTCAAGGACAACATAGCCACACTTTCTCAGGGACTCACACACATTATCACAGTTGGCAGGGTCAGGGTTAAACTTCCTAACTAACTAGCTTGCCACACTACAGTAATACGCAGGTATCACATGCACCATGGGGTTATTAGGCTGATATATGGGCAAAAGATATGTTAAGGTGTCTGACATGAGAAGTCATACTTCAGTAGCCCAATGGGAGGTTTAGTGAGTACGAATGGCGTCCAAATCATTATATTCCACACACACACAAACACAGGTTTGCCAGTACTGACATGCATGCGTGCACTGCTTCACAGATGTGTAGTGGTTGACTGTGACAGAAAGCTGTACAAGGCTAGGTAAAGGGTATACCTTGGCATCAGGTCACATAACAATTGTCTGCAGTGTGGCACAGGGGTGTAGTGTCTGGTCTGGCCCACACAGGTGGGTATTGTATCCATCATCCACTCATCTGGGTTACTATTGTGGGTGGCCAGTGCTGTGCAGTGCTTGCCATGTATGTGTTCTATATTCCATAACAGGGATGGTGTCTGGGATGTGCACACATCCCACATGCAAGTTCTGTGACATGTGGAAGTGTACCTGGGGTGTCTGGGGCATGTTGTGTAGACAGATTGTTATCATCACATATGCCATTCCTGACCTCATGTAGTGAGAACTGGCAATAGAAACCAGGTTGACCCTGCACCTACATTGACAGCATGATACAGGTATTCACTGGTGTTAGTGGCATCTGTCCATACAGGGCATGTGTATAAGGCATGGTATGTCCTTTGTGAGTTACATTTGCTGACCCTACAATTGTTACAGGAGTCCAGTGGGGGAACAAAGCAAAGGAGCACTGTATGCAATGACTTGCCTATTGTAGGGATGGGACAGGGTGGCATGTCCTCTGTAGTCCACTGCAATCACACCATGGTTACTATCTGTGGGCAATATGCAGGGAACTACCAACATAGTGGTGGTTGCCTAGCCAAGTGTGATTGTGTATGAGACATGGGTGAAGAGTGTTCTCTGGGTAATAGAAGGGTTGCCTATATTGTTCCCCAAGCCATGATGTCACATGTAGGGGTATGGATTGTCTACCCCAGCCTCTTTGGTGTTTGACATATGTTATCCTTGTAAGGTGGACATTTTGACATATAATAGGCCCACCATATAAGAAATTTGCTAAACCCACACCACAATGAGGTCTGTTATTACAGGCTCACAGCTACCTCCACACAGGAGAGCAAAGACAAACACACACACACTAAGTCTCACAGTTGCCATATTTTGGATTAGAACTCCTAATTAGATAGTACATCACACTATACCATTATGCAGTTATAGCATGTGTCACAGAGTTTACTGTGCTACTCATTCCCCAAAAGTGTATTTCAAAGTGAATGACATCAGCAGCCCTGCCAAAGTAGGGCAATGGATATTGTAGTGAGTGTAAATAGTCTCAAAAGCATCGATTCCTACACAGACAAACACACACACACACAAAGTTCCACAGTTGCCATATCTGGGAACAGAACTCCTACCTAACTAGTACATCACAAAACAGCATTACACAGTTATAGTGCACACCATGGAGCTTATAGGGGTACTCCTTCACCAAAGGTGTATTTCAAGGTGAATGACATCAGCAGGCTTGCCATAGTAGGGCAATGGGAAGTGTAGTGTGTGTGCATGGGCCATAAACAATTCATCTGGAAGCAGACACACAACACTCAGGCACACATGTTTATATTTCACTGGTATGTGTATACAACTGCTGGATGAATACTGACTTATGCAGTCATGTTACACAGTTATCACAAACACCTACAGTGATTGACAGTTGCACATCATGTGGTTTTAGCCAATTGGATATGTGCTGGGGGGGGCAGGCCTCATGATGGGAAGGCTTTTTGTCACTGTCTTGTCACTCTCTTCCACACATTTATGTATGTGTACTTTGGCCTATTATTGTGTGTTGACCTTGGATATATGTGTGTATTCCTATCCAGTATGTGCGTGCAAAGCATGACTAGTGTGCAATGTGGAGTCTGTGCACAAACATCTGTGACTGTCAGATATGTATAGTCCACTGTTGTTGCCAGACATGGGCTTCATTTCTGTAAATGTGGGAGCATGCCCAGTATGACCTTCTGTATTGAATGTGTGAATCCATTCCAGGTAGGTTGTACTCCAGTGCAGGCTTTTGTGTTCTACACTTACAGCTAGCAACCAGTTGATGCGGGATATCTGTAGATCAGTTGACAATATGGGGTCAAATTGGGCAAAGCATAGTGGGTTACTGTAGGTAATTGTGTCTGTGCTGCTTCTGCTACATGGTTTTGGTGTTAGCAGAGATATTCAGACATATGTACTATTTTACACTGTGATGTTTTATGTAACAATTACTGTGAGGTATACATATTTGATTGCAGTAATTTCCTGGGGAACACATTGTGAATGCAGCTGTGCCAGTATCGTGGTCTGCAGCCTACATATTCTTGCACAATCATGCCATTCCGGAGGGGAAGCTGCAGACACTTGCTGATGTATCTGTATAAATGGTTCAGCACCTTGGTAGAGTGGTGGCTGAGGATCCCATGCTTGTACATCCATCGAATTGACAGTATGGCCATATCCTCCTTTGGCCATTCCTCACAGCTATACAGATGCACACAGGTTACCCCCCCAGAGGCAGGGCTCATATTTCTGGACATTACTCCTTCACATTGTTGTTTACAAGCAGGTTTGTAGACACCCATTCCTGTGTTTGCAGGCAGGGATAGTATGTGCACATGGCTGAGTTTCAGACTTCACACACTCCATGCCGTCCATGCTCCTAGCCCCCCCCCCCCATTACTCTATCCTCTTACAAATATTATGCAAACATTATCTGATAAATTCCCTATAGTTATCACTTCATTCCAGCAGTAATTTGGTGTTGGTCCACAGTTCATGCAGTAGGACATGGTGGACATTTTACTGGGATTTGTTGACATGTCCTTGCATTTGGGTTCTGTGGACTGTGTTATGTTGTTATTTGGGAGTCCATGACATAACATACATTGGCAGTATGGGTAAGACACAGGCCTTTGGCAGAGGAGTGTAGGGCATTTGGTAGTGATGCAGGCCATCTGTAGCAGGCTGTTGCATTGTGTCACTCCTACAGTCCCAGACTGCAAGCCACTATATTCCTTTGGGGTGACAGGGTAAGTGTGCAAGTTGTTAATGTCAATACTTTCTGTCATTATGGATCTAGTGGTGATGATGCTGGCAGGGTGCTGCTTACAGCTAGGGACACACCTGCATGGGACACCTCTTCAGCATGCTGCATTCTGTGGCTATTTCCATATGGAGGTGGGGGTCATATTGTACTCATTCCCAACAGCAGGGATAAGACCTGTGAGGTACCTGTGGGTGATGGTGGGGTGAGCTGGGTGCATGTATGCTATGGACGCTACTTGCATCTGACTCACAGATATATGTGGGCCATTCCACTTATGCTGTCTTTTGCAGGGGTATCAGTAGTTTCTCAATACTTCATACCTGTGACCTTTGTGGTCTGCTAGTGTTTGGCCAGAAGACATTGGTATTAAATACTACAAACCCAACTAATGTGCTGCTAACCTGTATGTACAATTCCAAAGGTGTGTATATTTGACAGTAACATATTATACATTGTCTGTCTTCCACCTATGTACTGTATGTATGTCTGAACCCACATTCATGCCATGTCCATCTGTGAGATGGTGACAGATATTATATCCAAACAATTACTGTGACTTACTGCTGGAAAGTGTTTTGCTGGGATACATTGTGTTTGGCACTACAGTTGTGAGAACATGGCCCTGTCATCAGCAGTACTGGCCAGTGGCTACCAGGACAAACCTCACCATGCCTACATGCTGACCGCTCTCACACCATATACAACACACACCAACCTAACACACGCAGCCCTGCATATTGTACACATGCTATAATCTATCCTGCTACTTTGGCCAGGTCAGGTAATCTGTGCTTCACTGTTATTATACCTACACATACATGTTACTACATTTCTACATAGGATTGTGGGGGGGGGGGGGCACACCTGACAACTGTACATATTTGCTATGACTGTACTGGAATTTCAGGTACTCCATTTCATTCTGTATTCTGATCTATCATGCAGACTAGAGGCATATCAGTGTACTACCATTCTTAGGTTTTATTGACCTACATTTCAGTTTCAGACTTCTTACCCTTCAGAACTAACATCCCACTGGCTGACCTTTTGTAGTCTATCTGTGTAGCTCTGGAGGGGGGCTGTTCTCCATAGCCATCAATCAGAGGCCTTAGCACAGCCTTTATTTGTGTTTGTATATGCCTGTCCTGCTGCCTGGGACTGTTGTTGGGTATGTGAGCCTCCCTGATTGGCATGTGTGTGTCTTATGGACACACATTTGGCCCACCACATTTCCTGCAGTGGATTTTGTCACCTTGTCTAGTACTGGCTACTATGGTGACACCAGTATTTGTTACAGATGTCATGCTGCCACTATAGGTGTCTACTATCTGTTGGCATCCCATTCAGCGACCCAATTTTTTTGCATGCTCACATCCATACCATATACAAGTAACAAAACATGCTACTCCATTCAGTAATTGATAAGGAGAGTGACTTACATTGTGTCTGTGCCAGTACTGAAGATGGTGCTGAGGGCTGGCTATTTCAGATGCACATAGTACACTCCCTATACATGGTTAAGCACAGGTAGTGTCATGTTTGACATCCCTTTTACTGTATGTGCGAGTGAGAGAGGTGTCATTCCCTGGGTTCTTACCATGTCAGTGTATGTGATATGCATTGCCTCTTTACCAAGGCCTGGGCATACTGGGCATGCTTCCTTATGCCTACTGGGGCAGGCTCAGGCTACTCCTCCTACTAGTAACTCTGTGCCTGTGCAGGCCTTGGCAATGGTGGGGGACTGTGTGGCCCTGCCCCATGCTGTTCCTGCTGCAGCTGTTTTCACAGGATCATATTGTATAGCATGGCACATACAATGACAATTTGGGTACATGTAGCTGGTGAGTACTGCAAGGCACTACTGGATATGTCCAGGCACTGGAACCATGACTTCAGCATCCCAAACACATGCTCTATTATGATTCGGGTCTGTGCATGTGCCTCATTATGGAGTTGTTTTTCAGGTGTGTGTGCATTTCTGATGGGTGTCATCAGCCATGGCTCCAATGCGTAACCAGCATCCCCCACTAGTTGGCCATAAGGGATATCCCCATTGGCAAATCTCTGGTACAGCTGCGTCATATACCAGATGTGGGAGTTGTGATAGCTTCCAGGGCAGCCAGCACACACATTCATTATAATGTCCTGGGCATCACACACAACCTAGCAGTTGATGGAGGGGAAGCCCTTGTGGTTGATGTAGGCCCTACCCTGCACACCGGGTGGTGCTTTGATGTGTATGTGTGTGCAGTCTATAGCACCCACTACCTCAGGGTATTCTGCTGTTTGGTGGAAGAGATACATATTGCTGGTCAACGCCTCACGGCTGTTGTGGAAATATACGTGCTCATCGGCATGTGCTGACATGGCATCCAGGAACTGGTGGAGTACCCTGGATGCTGATGTCTGTGATATCCCCATGATATCCCCAGTTGGCCTTTGGAAGATACCTGTGGCTCATATTCTTAGGCCTACACATACCTTGGTATCCACTGGCATGGGTTCCCCTCTGTTGGTTCTTTGTGTGAGGTGTGTCCGGCACAGCTCAACAATTTGCTGTAGGAGGTCCCTGTCCACCCTGTAGCACTCCTCTATCTCCAGCTCATGTAGCCCCTGGTAGGATATCCTGAGTCCTTTCACTCTTCTCCTTCTCCTCACTGTAGGATGGTTATCAGCATTTTCATCATCACCACCCTCAACCTCTTCCACATATTGATTTATGAGAGATAATGCAGCTCCTATCATTTTGCTGCTTTTGTTAGGTAAAATTTCCCCCACTTGTGTACACCAGTGGTGTAGAGTTTGTGGGGAAAAAACAGAGGGAAAGGTGTTTGCATAGTTTATAGTAATGTGCTGGGCTGGGATGCTGCCTGTGTAATTGGCTGATTCTGATACATTTCACCTGCCAGCTATGCTAGTTCTCCTTGATTACCTTCCTATTGCTGTTTTCCCTTCTCATTGCCTTCCTGTTTAAGCACAGAGGTACACCGCACAAACACAGTGCTCAGATGTACATGGAGCTGCTTTTTCCTAGTTTACTTTTTTTTTGTTTAAAATGCGTAGTGTAGTGTGCACACCTGCTTAGGCAATGTAAAGTGTGCTTGGCAGCTTCAGACAAACTCCCTTGCTTAGCTCTGCTAAGCTAAGGGCAAACCCAAGCCACAGGACTCCAATAAGCTTATAGTATGCCTGACACACTCCTCTATGATGTCAGCTAGCTCTTGGGCTTGCACCATGGTTTTCCTGCACCTTCATAGTTGGGTGCAGCCTAGCCATGAGGCGGAATCTGGGATTCAGCATCATTCCCCTCACTTGCATAGGATTGCCTGCTAATGCCTAGTTACAAGTCTGACACTGAACCTTCCCCCTTAGCAACCACTATTCACTGGCCATGTTATCTTCTGCCTGCCATTGAGTATAATGGCAAAATTGTGATTTTTGAATAGAATGCTTTTTTTAATTTTTTTTTTATTTTCAGGCAGATCCCATTTGTGCGCCACTACGTTACACTTAACCGGCCAAAATCGGCCAAAAAAAAAAAAAAAGTTATTTTTTTTTATTTTTGCAACTGTTTTCCATGCCAATGGCCATATATTTGGCCATTCGCATGCTTTACACATTATATGCACCTTTTATTTGGAGCTGTTATGGCTCCATTTTGTAGTTTGCAGAAATGTACTTGGTTGCTGAGTACATTTCTACAGATTACACTAGTTCTACATGACTGGCTGCCAGCTCCATGGATTGCAAATTCACCTCATTTGCATGGGTTTCACCTGCAAATGTGGTAATTTGCATACAGGAGCTATGTCCGTGCAGGAATAGTGCAGGAGCGTTCGTACATGTTCTGGGAGCTTGTACCTGGATCTCACAGTGGCCATATTGCATCCATCAGCTCCTGCACTATTCCTGCATGCTGTGCAGGGCTTGCCGAATCCCAGGGATGATCTTAACAGTTCATAGAATGGTACTTAATAAGTAATATGCTTAATAACTAAGCACCTTTCTAAGTACTGTTAGAATTGGGTCTCACTCTAGAGTAATGTTTAACTAGACTGTCTTTTAACCGATACTAGAGCATGTTCAGAGCACTCCATGTACTACATCATCCTCTGGATTCTCAAAAGCTTGCACAGCATGCATGATTAGTGTAAGAGGAAATTTGGCCAATATGGCAGCCAAGCAATTCACGTATGTGCTCGTTTGACGTGTGTGAGCGCTCTAGCACTAGTGCTGCACTTTCCCAGGCCCCGTATGAAAATCATCCCATTTGCAGGTAAAAAACATGCAAATGAGGTAAATCTGCTTTCCAGAAAGCAGGAAACAGGGCATGCAAGACTAGCTTAATATGTAGAAATGTACTCAGTAACCGAGTACGGTACTGCAAACTCCAAAATGGATCTATGACAGCCCCAAATAAAAGCTGCATATCATTGGGGAAGCATGCCAATGGCCAAGTAAAAGGCCATTGGCATTGCAAGCAATGCAAAATTTACAAAACACAACTATTATGATATGTCCGCCGATCACGGCCGGTGAAGCATAGGGCAGCAACGAGCAAACGGGATCAGTGGGGAAATAAGAAAATAACCCTAAAAAAAGCAGTCTAACTAAAATCAGTATTCCGCCATGCAAGTCAATGGCAGGCAAAAGACAACCTGGCCAGTGAGTAGTGGTTGCTATAGGGGGAGGCACAGTGTGACACATGTAACTATGCATTAGCAGGCAATTCTATGCAAATGAGGGGAAGGATAGTGAATCCCAATTTTCCCCAGCATGTGAGGCAGGTCCCAGTGTAAGAGTACGAATAGCTGAGTGCAAGACTAGGAGATAGGTGACATCATGTGTGGGAGTGTCAGGCATACTGTCAGCAGATTGGAGCCCTGTGGCTCGGGGTTGCATCCAGCTTAACACAGCAAAGCCAGGGAGTGTGTCTAAACCTGCCCAGCAAGTATGACAAAGTGTAAGCGGGTGTGCATGCCGTGCAATGGGATCTACAGGAAGATAAAGAAGTGAACCCAGGAAATAGCAGCAGTGTGCATCTTGGAGTACACCGATTCAACGGCGTGCCTCCGGGATGAATCAGAAGGGCAATGGGAAGGGAAAGTAGCAGTAGGAAGTTAATCAAGGGGTAGCAGGTTTGCTGTCAGGTGAAATTACACAGGCAGCAGACCAGCCCAGCCCAGAACGCCACTATAATCTATGCAAACACCTACCCTCTGTTTTTTCCACATCCTACACCACCGATGTAAACAAGTGGAGAATTTTTAACACTCACAACAGCAAAATGTTAGGGGTGCAATAGCTATCATACAACTTGTGGAAGAGGTTGAGGGTGGTGAGGATGGGACTGCTGCCGACAAACCCACAGTGAGGAGACGGAGAAGAGTGTACGGACCCAGGATAACCTACCAAGGGCTAAATTAGCTGGAGATAGTGGAGTGCTATAGGTTGGACAGAGACCTCCTACAGCAGATTGTTGAGCTGTGCCGGCCATACCTGACACACAGAACTAACAGAGGGGAACCCATCCCAGTGGAAATGAAGGTATGTGTAGGCCTAAGAATACTAGCTAAAGGTACCTTCCAAAGGCCAACTGGGAATATGATGGGGATCTCACAAGCATCAGTATCCAGGGTAATCTACCAGTTCCTGGCTGCCATGGCAGCACATGTCGGTGAGCACGTATATTTCCCCTTCACCCATTTGCCGTTGGCCAGCAGTATGCATCTCTTCCAGCAAATAACAGAATACCCTGAAATAGTGGGTGCAATAGACTGCACTCACATATGCATCAAAGCACCATCCAGTGGACAGGTAGGCTCTACATCAACCGCAAGGGCTTCCCCTCCATCAACTGCCATATCGTGTGTGATGACCAGGGCATAATACTGAACAGGTGTACTGGTTGCCCTGGAAGTTATCACGATTCCCACATCTGGCATTTGATGCAGCTGTACCAGAAATTTCCAGTGGGGACATCCCATACGGTCACTAGTGGGGGATGCTGGATACGCACTGGAGCCGTGGCTGATGACACCCATCAGAAATGCACACACACCCGAACAAGAACTCCATAATGAGGCCCACGCACAAACAAAAATCATAATAGAGCATGTGTTTGGGATGCTCAAGTCATTGTTCCAGTGCCTGGACACATCTGGTTGAGCCTTGCAGTACTCACCAACTACATGTACCCAAATCGTCTTTGTATGTGCCATGCTACACAATATGATCCAGCAGAAACAGCTGCAGCAGGAGCAGCAAGAGGCAGGGCCACATAACCCCCCACCAATGCCAAGGCCTGCACAGGCACAGAGTGACTCAGAGGAGGAACAACCTGTACCTGCCCCGGTAGGCAGAAAGAGGGGTGGCCAGTATGCCCTGGCCCTGGTGAAGAGGTAATGCATAGCACATACACTGACATGGGAGGGACCCATAGCACCTCTCTCTGACTCTCACATACAGTAAAAAGGATGCCAAACATTGCACTATCTGTGCCTAACCATGCGTAGCCAGTGTATTACGTGCATCCGACATAGGCAGCCCTGCAGCACCACCCTCAATTCTAGGACACACACAAGATAAGGGACTCACACATGCCAGTCAGGAGGGGGGGGGTCACATACCCAACAACCAGCAGAACAGATGTAGACAAACACAAACAAATGCCATACTATGGCCTCTGAATGAGGAGTATGGGTAACCCACACCCAGGCCTACACAGACAGACTACAGCAGGCCAGGTAGTGGGATGGCAGTTGTGATGGCTAGGAAGTCAGAAACTAATGTGTATGCAATCAAAAGATATGAACGGTAGTACACCGGTATGGCTTAGCCGGCACGATAGGTAAGACTACTGACTGAAATGGACTACAGTACATACCAGTACAGTCCTAGCAAATGTGTACACTGTCAGGTGGGCCTCCCCACCCCACATAGAAATATAGTAACAGTCAGGTGTGCCCCTACATTCCTGTATAGAAACATAGAAATAGTCAGGTGTACCCCCCACAATGCAGACATGCTGCAACAGTCAATGCCAAATGATTGGTGATACCCTGCAGACACAACTTGCTACCTGTTAGTGTACATCATAAAGGTCAGCTGTGCAGTACAAACCACCAGACATGTTCCACACATGCAAAACAGACGGCCTTTCTGGGCATGCTCACACAGAGAAATGAAGGCAATGTCAGTCATCAACATACTGAAAGGTCATACTGGGCATGCTCACACACTTAAACACATGAAGGCCATTTATTCAAACACCAGTGGACCAGACACATCCAGCGGTTGCAATTGTTACTGCAGACACATGTCAGTATACACCACTCATGCATTGCACAAACAGTGGATAGGAATACAGACAAATATGTAAGAACATAACATCACAATAAGCCAAAGGCAGATGGATATAGATGTGTGGAAGAGGGTGACCATGACAAGGAGCCATCCATGCCTGTCCCATCCAGCACACAGCCAAAGGGCCCCAAACACATCTGGTGCAGATGTCACACACTGCAGTTACTACCGACCAGTACCTGTCAGCACCACAGACTATGTGGTCCACATGCCAGCTGGGCAACATGGCTGCACAAGGACATAGTCAGCTAGTTGCCCTATACATGCACCTGTGACATATGACCTCGTGTATGGCTACTTGTGGTGTATCACCATTACATGAATGGTGTATGGGCACTGCATACACTGGCCATCCCATAACGGTACCCTGACAAGCCTGCTGAGGTTATTCAATGTGAAATATACCTTTGGGAGAGTTGTAGGCCAGTAATCTGCATGGCACATCCCATGACTGTGTACTGCTGTAGTGTGATAAACTAGTTAGGTAGGAGTTCTAACCCCAGACATGGCAACTGTGTGTGTGTGAGTGTGTGTCACTGTTCGTGTGTGTGTCTGACTCTCACTGACTGTGTAGAGGACAATGCCTTTTAGGCTACTCACATCCCTTACAAGTCAAATACCCACCTTTGGCAAGGCTGCTGATGTCATGCAATTTGAAATACACCTCTGGGACTTCCATTTTCCAGTAACCTCCATGGCACATCCCGTAACATCATATGGCCATAGTGTGATTAAGGAGTTAGTTGGGAGTGCTAGCCCCCAACCTGCTGATTGTGTGTGTATGCATGTATGTCTGACTGTGTAAAGAGCAATGCTTTTAGGGTACTCACACCCCTTATATTTCACATACCCAACTTTGGCAAGGCTGCTGATGTCACCCACTTAGAAATACTCCCCTGAGAATGCTGTTGCCTAGTAATCTATGTAGCACTTATTGCTGTAGTGTGATAATGTAGTTAGATAGGAGGTCAAACCCCAGGCATGGCAACTGTGCATGTGTGAGTCTGTGTGTGCATATATGTGTGTGTGTCTGCCTGTCACTGACCGTGTAGAGAGCAATGCTTTTAAGGCTACTCACACGCCTTACAAGTCAAATACCCACTGTTGGCAAGGCTGCTGATGTCACACAACTTGAAATATACCTCTGAGACATTCATAGCTCAGTAATCTCTGTAGTACATCCCGTAACATCGTATGGCCATAGTGTGATTAAGGAGTTAGTTGGGAGTTTTAGCCCCCCACCTGCTGACTGTGTGTGCATGCGTGCATGTCTGACTGTGTAGAAAGCAATGCTTTTAGGGCACTCACACCCCTTACATTTCACATACCCAACTTTGGCAAGGCTGCTGATGTCACCCTCCTAGAAATACACCCCTGGGAAGGCTGTAGCCCAGTAAACTCTGTAGTGCATCCTGTAACTGCTTACTGCTGTAGTGTGATAAACTAGTTAGGTAGGAGTTCAAAGCCCAAACCTGACAACTGAGTGTGTGTGTATGTGTTTGTGTGCATGTCTGACTGTGTAGAGAGCAATTCTTTTTAGGATACTCACACCCCTTATAAGTCAAATACCCACCTTTGGCGAGGCTGCCGATGTCACGCACCTTGAAATACACCTCTGTGGTGATCATAACCCAGTAACCTCCATAGCACATCCAGTAACATCATATGGCCATAGTGTGATTAAGGAGTTAGTTGGGAGTTCTAGCCCCGACCTGCCGACTGTGTGTGTATGTGTACATGTCTGGTTGTGTAAAGAGCAATGCTTCTAGGGTACTCACACCCCTTACATTTCACATACCCAACTTTGGCAAGGCTGCTGATGTCACCCACCTAGAAATACTTCCCTGGGAATACTGTAGCCCAGTAATCTCTGTAGTGCATGCTGTAACTGCGTACTGCTGTAGTGTGATAATGCAGTTAAGTAGGAGGTCAAACCCCAGATGTGGCAACTGTACATGTGTGTTTGTCTGTCACTGACCATGTAGAGAGCAATGCTTTTTAGGCTACTCACACCCCTTACAAGTCAAATACCCACCTTTGGCAAAGCTAGTCATGTCACGCAACTTGAAATACATCTCTGGGACGATCATAGCCCAGTAATCTTCGTAGCATGTCCTGTAACATTGTATGGCCATAGAGTGATTAAGGAGTTATTTGGGATTTCTAACCCCTGACCTGTCAACTGTGTGTGTATGCGTGCATGTCTGACTGTGTAGAGAGCAATGCTTTTAGGGTACTCACATTTCACATATCCACCTTTGGCAAGGCTGCCGATGTCACGCACTATGGAGATTACTGAGCTATGAATGTCCCAGAGGTATATTTCAAGTTGTGTGACTTGTGAACTAATCCCTCAAATAAAACAGCTATACAATCTCAGCCTCACTACAGGATATGTGCCCACAGAATGGCGTACAGCAACAGTGGTCCCACTCCACAAAGTTGGAGCCTCTACGGACCCTGGAAACTATCTCCCCATAAGCCTGACTAGCTTAGTCTGCAAGGCTATGGAGAGGATCATCATGGAGCTCATAAACAAAGACATTGGGGACCTACAGACATTAGATCCTATCCAGTTCGGCTTTGTCAAAGGCAGTTCCTGCCTTTTGAACCTGGTTGACTTCTTCGAAACAGTCACCAAAGCCATAGATGTAGGGAAGGTAGTCCACACAGCCTATCTAGACCTTGCAAAGGCATTTGACACAATATCCCACTCGGGCATCATAGATAAGCTATCCAGCTTAAATATAAACCCCTATGTCACAAGATGGGTCGCAAACTGGCTCAAAGACAGAACCCACAGAGTGAGAGTTGCTGGAGCCATGTCAGACTCGAAACCGGTCACAAGTGGCATCCCACAGGTTTCTGTCCTGGGACCACTCTTGTTCGGTATATACTTTTCCAAGGTACAGGCAAACGTGGGAGGACTATGGCTCACCAAGTTTGCAGACGGCTGCAAACTGGGCGCCATAATCGACTCTACAGCTGACACAAACATCCTTCAAAAAGGTCTCACAGTGACAGATAACTGGTGCCAGCGCCATGGTTTAAACCTAAATGCCAAAAAATGTATAGTCATACCCTTTGGCAAAAACAATGTGCCCACAAATTACCACATAGGCGGAAACCCATTAAGTACAGAGAAAGTTATTAGGGACCTGGGGACCCAAGTTGATAACAATCTCTCCTTTGAAAACCACATTGCCAAAGTGGTTAGAAATACCTTCTACATAGCCCACCTCATCACGAAGGGTTTCACATCTAGATCAAGAGAGGTAATCATGCCCCTTTATTCATCCCTCATCAGGCCCATCGTAGAATACAATGCCCCTTTTGGGATGTACCTTACCCGACACCTGCAGCAATTAGAGAGACCCCAAAAGTATCTCACCAAGAGGATCAAGGGTCTCAAACAGATGCCATATGCTGCTCGGTTAAAAAAACTCCAGCTCTACTCAGTTGCATACCACCTACTTCAAGGCGATCTATGCCTGACATACAAAGCTATGTCAAATCCGGAATTAATGGACATGCTCCACCTCAGTAAATCTAAATCCCTCAGAGCCACACGCTCGAGGGACTTAAACCTCAGCACAGAAATAAATAGAACATGCTGAATGGACAGGTTCATAACCCAGAGGCTCCCTTCGCTCTGGAATAGAATTCCAGTTCATGTGAGGCAGAGCACCTCACTGAATCTCTTCAAGAAGAATCTCAATAGGTGGATGGGGGATCGTAGGTTTGTCCCAGGGATTACTCCCATGTCACTATTAGACAGAGGCACAGTAAACTAAACCTTAAAAAGGGCACAGTATACTCAAATCAAGGGGTAGAGTAAGCCATACAGAATCGGGCTAGGCTTATAATTGCCCCAGGGCAGATAGCCTAGTATGAACCTATGAACCTAGAAATACACCTCTGGGAAGGATGTAGACCAGTAATCACCGTAGCACATTCTGTAACTGCATACTGCTTTACTGTGAATTAAAGGCATGGTTGGGTTCCATCCCAACACATGGCAGTTCTGGATGTATTGTGTGCATCACTGTGTAGAGAGCAAAACATTTTAGGCTAGTCTCTTGCAGTCATTTAAAATGCCCTACTTTGGCAATCCTGCTGATGTCAATCTTTGTGAAATAAACTTTTGGGCAAGGACTATTCCAGTATTATCATAGTGCATACTATAACTGCGTAGTGCCATAGTGTAATACACTAGTTAGGTAGGGGTTCTACTCCCAAACATGACAGGTGTGGGTGTGTGTGTTAGTGTGTCTTTGTAACCCATATCCTGTGTAGAGGTAGTTGTGACTGTATAGCCAATGTGGAGCGGGTTTTGCATATTTCTTATATGATGGTCATACTATATATCACAATGTCCACTGTACAGGGATAACACATGCGATATGGCTGAGAGGCTGGGGTGCAGAGCCATACTCAGACATGTGACATCAAGGCCAGGCAATCACATTAGCAACCCCAGTATTACCCAGAGCACACTCTTACCCCATGTGTCATACACACACACATGCCTAGTTAACAGCCAATATGTGGGTAGTACACTGCATATTGACCACTGATAGTAACAATGGAGTGACAGCAGTGGGCCACAGAGGGCATGACACCCAGTCCATCTGTCCAATATGCACATACGTGCAGATAGTGTACCTCCCCCATCTTCCCCAAACACATGTGACCCACAAAGGATATACCATGCCTGACAGCATGCCCGTATGGACAGAATGCTGATAGCATGAACTCCATGTAGGTGCAGGGTAAAGCTGCTGGCCATTACCAGCTCCCACCACAGGTGGGCAGGACTGGCACATCTGATGATAATCTGTGTTCGCAACATGGGCTGGACACCCCAGGTACAGTTCACATGTAGCTGTACATGCATATGGGAGGTGTGCACATCCTAGATGCTGTCCTTGTAATGACTGAACGAAGGAACACAGACATGGTAAGCAATGCACAGCATTGTCCACACACAGTAGTCACACAGGTGACTGGATGGGAATACAATACCTGTCTGTGTGGGCAAATGCAGACACTACATCCCTGAGCCACAATGCAGACCATCATCATGTGGCCTGATGCCAAGGTACATCCATCGCCTAGCCTTGGACAGCCATCTGGTACAGTCGAACATCACACCCCTGTGCAGACATGCACCCATGCATGTCTGTATTGGCACCCTGTGTGTCTTTGTGTGTGTTGCATGTTTGCATGCTACAGATGTTCACATCCACATTCCCTACAACCCCCATGGGCATACTGCAGCATGTTGTCTGATGTAAGACACCTTCCCATATCCTTTGCCTGTACAGACCCCATATGACCTGTGTGGTGCATCGGCTATCTGCACAGTGATGTGATGTGGCAATCCCACAGCCGATGGGTTGTACACCTGGCCCCGCTACATGTGTCAATGTGTGTGTGTCTTTGTGAGAGTTTGGCTGTGTTGATGCTGGCACCTGTTCATGCCGACAAACACGTGTATGTCACCTACCGTACAGCTACTGTATCCCTGCTGCAGATGTCATTCACCATCACATATACATTCTGAGTGTTCCACAACAGGTAATCCATGTGGCGCATCCAATAATTGTAGAGAACTGTGCTAGCACTACATAGTTGTCAGGGGGTTGATACCCTGTGCTGCTAGTTGTTTGACACAAACATGCTTCAGTTTTACCCTCCCACCCCTCCCTGACACTTATTTGCCTCTGTCTGCATCCCTCACTCCTTCTCAGCTGGACATTGAATCCTACGCCTGCTTTGCTTAGGCAGCAGCATGTGTAATGTAAGTAATGCTCATGATCAGCTGATGGCCTCGGCATGAATCACAGCCCTCCCCAAGCTGATTGCATGTGAAACAGTTGTGGTAACATTCCCATAGCCAATTGTATGGAAACACACTCCAATACCTAGGAACATCATGGTGGTGTTGGCCCTTTTCACCCACTGTGAGCAGGAACTTGATCTGTCATGTGACAAATAGCCTCTCAGATGGATTTCGGTGTACCTCTGACAACATACACTGTGGAAACCATTCTACAAACATGAGGTGGATGCGCCTGACCTGACTACAGACTGTAAGTGCCGCTATAATGCATTTGGAGTAATGTTGCTTTAACAGTGTTAGTGTGGATATGGCTGTTGTACATGTCTTAATACCTGCCATGTCAGTTCCATGTTTATGGGGAATCTCCATCTGCAGAGTCATCAGCAGCCTGGGCAGTGTTGTGTCCATGGTTGCATGTGTCAGCCACAGAGCATCTAGCTGTCAACTGCTGAAGGTAGTGTGAGGATTGCAGTCAGTAGAGGGAGAAAGCTGTGGTAGTCACAGACGTCATATCCCTCAAAGGACATATTTTGCAATGACCCTGTAACAACAGTAAATGCATGTGGTTATCACAGCAACGTGTCAATATTAGCCCTGTGTATGTGCTCCCAGCCACACCTCTGTCAGCCTTTGTACATGTGTTGTGCATGAAGTGGTGCATATGTGCTGTACACCATACTTTGTGACATCATATCTGAGAACAAGCCACTGATATATCTGACTGCTACACATGTAATGTACAGTAGGGGTTACATTACATGATGTTAACTGCACATTCTGTGGATGTTCGTACAGTACTAAGGTCTGTATACCTATGGTGAATGTTGACAGTGTGTGTAGTGTTGATATGTACCTTAGCCTGTGTACAGACTGTGGTAGATGACATTGTTCTAGTTCCCCTACTGTCAGATGTTACATGCTGCCCCACTGGATGGTACTGTAGTGGTGTACATGTTTGTAGGGCCATAAACACATGTGTCCCATAGCATAGACAGCTACCAGACCAAACTATGTAGCAGGCCAGTATATATAGGGTCAGTCTGTGAGTGGCACATATGAGAATGGTGTCGAACACATAGTCCAGATACTGTAATACCATGCTAGCTAACCATATGTGGCAGTGGCTGTGTTCACATTGGTTGTGGATATGCGCTGTCATACAGGTGTATCTTACCCTGTGTTGTGACATGCCTGTTGAGCCTGCTTTATATGCAGGTACATGTGCATTCCCCCTTGGGGGATGTAGGCCGGTGTTGAGCCAGTCTGCCTGCAGCCTGCACAGTGCATTGTGACATGCCTAGCAGTTGAGAGTACCTACCCAGTGGGATGTCATGCACAGATACTAGCCAGATGTCCCGCTGAAGGACCTCTCCTAACAGTCATGTATGTCAGACAGGGCAGTGGGATGCAGTTCAGATGTATGTCAATGCCTGTTGTGTAATATGTGGCCATGGCACCCCTGTACCAGTGGTCATACCATTACAGGTCAGGCAGGGGTGTGTGAATGCGTGACCCATGTTGGACATCGTATACTGGTCGTTATGTGCTATACCCATCTATATGGTCATCCACATCCCTATTGTCAGGCATGGTACACATGTGCAGAACTAAGGGCTTATGTGTATATCTCTGGACTGTACAGATTGTGTTAGACCCTCCACATATATTGGCCAATATCTCTGCTGCAGTCCACAGCAGCATTATGTTCTATCAGCGATACTGTAAACTGATGTCCTTCGGATGTCGTTCAGTAACCAATGGCACACATGTTATGAGCAGATGTGACCTCCTACACACACCATGTCTGAGAAGACAATCCAGTGACAGTAGCAATAGTCTGCTAGTATACCTGCTATACATACCTGACATCCCCTTCAACTACGACATTGGGAACATATGAGTTGGGGTTGGCCTGCACTTCATGTCCAGGACATATGGTGGGGATATATGTACATATACCTATCCAGATAGCCAGATATACAATTACACATGTGTACTATACCTAATTAACACTGTCATGGCAACCACCCACTATAGATCCCACATCATGTGTGCCTGGTCCCATTAAATCTCCTGTGTGATGGGCATCTGTCCTGTGTGTGAGCAGCAGTGCTACCAACAGCATGTAGCAATACCCCTTACAGGAGAACTGGCACACTCAGTGCAGCCACATATTTGTAGGAGGATCAGGAAGTATAGATAGACCGTGAGTAGAGTTGTGTTATGCTTTGTACAGTACTGGTGTTAAAGGGTGTGGGTGTACATACTAGTTTGCCATGGAATGCAGTCCATCTGCATAGCACACAACTGTGGGTCTACCCTCATGCTGGCCAGAGCTGTGCCTATCATGTCTTGTCTGTCCACCATACAGGTCTTGTGTCAGATAATACACTGGCAGAGTGTGTGTGCTGTGTGTTACCGGTACAAGGCTACATCCATGACCATCTCTACCATCAATTCCCTAACTAAGGGTATGTTACAGACTATCCTGTAACACCTGCAGTTTGCATAGTGTGAGGCAACAGTTGTCCACATATGTGCCTGTATTGCAGCCTCTGTCCATCACCTACATACCAAGCTTTGCACATATGTCATGATGTCAGTGGTTTATCCATAGTGGACTGGGAGTATAACACACTACCATGTCTGACATCAGTCCACTGCCATTGTAACCCCCACACATGTGGAGGGGCTGGGGCCATATATGTGTGGGCGCCACCTACACAATATGTGTGCCCTCATGCACTGCAGAGCCCAGTGTATGTAACAGTGGTATATGGCCCTATATTATTGAGTCCAGATGGGGAGCACCAGAAATGACCTAGGCTGCTACTAAATGTGGGGGGTATCAGGGCTGAGCTGCCTTAAGGTATCTGGATGTAGAGTACCATATACTTCACCTATATAGACATTAATGACATGGATATCAGTAATGCAGAACTACTGCCCTCTGCCATACAAACTGTTCTGTGTGTTGGCATGCTTGTGATGGTGTCAGTTATGCCATGTTATGTAACAGTTACAACCCATGTGGTCATATGACGTCTATACCACCTACTTTGTTTGCACAGTGTGTAGATAGAGGCTGCTGAACTACACACTTGGAGTTCATACTGTTGATGGTTATGTATCCTGTGGCCCAGTGTGTGTTTCCTAATGTAAAATGTGAATGGCTTGGCCTGGACAGCAACAGCTGTGAACCTTTCCAGACTACTGTATAACTGTAACTGGTCCACTGTAGCATCACTCTGTTGATATAGTTGTCAGTGTCTGAACAGCTATATGGCATGGCATGTAGAGCTGTAATAGTACACGATTAAAGATTTCCATGTCTACAAACCTGTGGGTGTTGTTTACCTATGACCTCGCTGTGGATGTATATTGCAGGCAATGATTGTCATTTGTATGGGTGGCACATACAATGTCCAGTCATTCAGGGGTCAAATGTAGGCATAGTGGCTATTCCATATTGTGTGCACCTACCACTTATGTATCTTTGTATCTCACTGCACATATAACTGTGTGTGTGTGTATGCGTAGTCACATGTATATATATATATATATATATATATATATATATATATATATATATATATATACACACATGTATATCAGCTCCCTCCTGAACTTTCTAACCTAGCTTCTACTTCTCTATTTAAAAAACATATTAAAGAACATCCTAAAACTCAGTGGCTTTGTCCTTGTGCTAACCCAGACTGAAATATTTTCCCCTCCTACTCATACCCCTTTCCCCACTCCCCTAACTTACGCCTCCAACCTAGGCCTCTAAATCTTGTTACTTTTCTTTCATAGTAAGAGGATAAATTATAAATACTTTACTCTGATGTGCAATACCTGTTTTGTTTTACTTAGTTTAACTTTTAGCATAATGTCTATCCTATAATTTTATTACTATATTATTTATTTTAACCAATGCTACCACTGTACTGTTTTCATACATGTCTTTGTTATATGTTGTTAACTTTGTTTACTGTTCTTGCTGGAGCTTTTCTCCCCGTGCCTCTACTGAAAATGTACTAATATCCAGTTAGACTAGCCCGTCAACAAATGTAAAATAAAATATATATATATATATATATATATATATATATATATATATATATATATATATATATATATATATATATATATATATATATATATATATATATATATATATATATATATATATTTATAAATATGTATACCTGTATCTGCATATCTGTGTCTCTGTATCTGAAGCCAGGTAATGTTGATGGCTTCCACATAATACATTACCCATGGGAGCCAGACTGTACTGCATGATATGTTACCAATACCAGCCTGATATCATACATCTGGGATGGAGTACAGGTAACATTGTGTGCCCATGCTGACATTGGCTCTGGTTATGGGATCTCCAACACTTGGTATTGTTTTGCAGGGTGGATGTGTTTGGGTGGGGGGATGCCTATTTGTACAACTCGTATAGTGTGTGGTGCCTCTCAACCCCATTAACATAACATGTAGCCTGTTACATTCCTCTCCTTTACAGCTACATGTGCCTTGCAGTACCAGCACAACAGTGTTGTACCAATGGGTCGGTAGGCATGGGAATCCCATTGAGTTCTGCCACATGTGTGTATGTGTGCATTTGTGCATATCTATAGGGTACACCATTCCGAGTCCACATACTCCTATTACAATATACATTGCCACACAGTAGTATGGATATGGTGGTTGTCACCCATAGGTGTGGCAATGCAATGCAACACCCTACTAAGCCTGTGGCGTGTGCATCACATGCATATCCCTCTGGTACTATTGTTGTGATATGCAATAAGTTGTTTTTACATCATGGCCAATGTGCAATAGTGGGTATGTCAGAGTATCAAGATGGGTTCTAGTGTGTACAATATCTAGTGGGGTATGTGGGTGCTGTGTACACTGTCTTTACACCATGGTACAACTGGTATATGGCCCATGTACCACTCTCAGGTGGCCAATGTCACCATCACCCATACAGGTAACAGATAACAGGATACAGCCCAGTTACACATGTGCTGTGTGCAGCCTACCTGTAACACATTGGACACATGGACTAATTAGTTAGCAACTATTCAACCAGGTCTCTAAGATGTGTGTCTACCTGTTATGTGACAGTCAATGTGTATATGATGGTATGACACACTATGTATTCTCTATGTACAAAACTTTACATCCCCCATTACCATATTGTACATGTCTGTGGATGGTCTGCATGTAGCACGTGACCTGGTATACACCTCACCCTACAGATGGCATTGTGTGTGCAATGACAGCCACACAATTCAGTAGCACTACATACCTGGGTTGGGCTAAAGACACAGTGTCACCAAGTAAGAATGTGTGTGTATGTGGATGGGTTGACATAAGGGTACAGATTATACCTGTACCAGCAGGCTACCAGTCAATTTTGCATGGCCAATAACTGTTATACATACCTGTGGCATGTGTGCAACTCTACACCACATATGTCACAGCCATGGTGTCACCACACAGAAATACCCTTGTGGAATATAACTGCAGACCTTTCTCCTGCTGACAGATGTATGCCTTCAGCACAAATGGATGATAGTATGGGGATAGCAAATGGTGTTACCAACAGCTGAGATGCATCATAGCTGCATGGCTACACTACGTGACATGTATGCAGTACACATTACCCCTGACTACAGTCTACACTGCAGTACATTGCAGCACTCTATCACAGTTGCCGTGTGCATCAGAACCATGTTAGCTTGTCCCTGCATCTATGTTATGGATGACAGGGATATGTCACAGGTATCATCATATGAACAGGGTGTGCTGCAGGTGTGCCAAAGGCCGAGGGTGGTCCAGACATGTGTCACCATGTGTGTGAGTGAGGGGTGTGGTTCATTAATTGGGGCATGGTGATGTGATGTGTGTCAGTATGGGGTCACCCTAGGTGTCATTGCATAGTGTGTGGGTATGCATGCACACAGTTCCTCCAAGTGGCTGCCCTATACAGGTGATGTTGGACAGCTGCAGACTATACCTGGCAGTGTGTGCAGTTCACTGCCTCTGGCTATGGACACACTGACTGTGAATGCCAGGGGTTCCATGGGCATGTGCAGGTACAGATCTTGTTGTGTTACTCTCCCCTGATGATGACATATGTCCACTGGTACCATGTCCCACCTGGGACTGGCCAGGGCCACGTGCACAAGGCCTGCTCTGGTGTGATATGGACAGCAGCCCCTGTGGTGTGCTGGGGCTGGTACTGCCACTACAGGAGTGGCTGGGTGTCCTGGCATGTCCATGTTGACCTCCAGCTGCTGTTGTCTCTGGCCTACGTCCACACGGCCATCACACCACTCCCTCCACATGTTCTAGCACAGACATACCATGGTCAAGGAGGCCAACCATCTCACCCCACCATCTATCTATGACCTAGGTATATTCACAAAAGGCACCAGCGAGTTAATGAGGTAGCCACTTACATCTGTAAAAGCAGACCTCTGCAGCATCAGGCCCTGTCTGGTGACCATTTCCATATGTGCCTGTGCCTCCATTATGGCCTGAAACATGCTCCTGGTGGTGCCACTTGTGATGCTTCTGCCAGGAGCATGATGACCTGCGGTCCACCGACGAGCACCACGGTACATATGCCGATGTGGTGGCCTTCCGGACATCTGGCTATGCCGACTGTGACCTGACACAGTTGGCATGGACTCCACACTTTCCTGGTCATTGCCACTAAGTGCCAAATTTCCCTCTGCTATGGCCACATGTGATGGGGTTTGTAGGGGCACTGTAACTGTGTGCAGGCTTGGGGTGGCTAGGAGAGTAATGACACATGTTGGCATAGTGTCTGCCTCTGACAACCCCACTTGTGCCTCACCTGTACCATCATCATCATTGGTGTCTGTAGGGACACCTACCTCAATTTGCGTGCAGGAGGACCCTGACCCACCTCGCCACCTGTGGGGGAAACAAATACACATGTTAAGACCTGTACAGTATTGCATAACAGTACACACACTCAAACAGACAGCCACCTTACTACCTCACTTTCCCTGAGTTTACAGAAAGTCCCACAGTCAGTTACATATGTTCCCCATCCTCCATGGCACTTGCTAATATACACGCATCATTACAGCCCATTAACATATCATTTCTCTCCATGCCTACATGTGTGGTCACAAAACCTGACCTGTTACATCATTGCTTCCCTGACTTGGGTGGAGTAGGTTGTATATAGCCTCACTGCTGTCACCCTGTATTACCCTGTGTATGGACAGTAATGGTGTACGAGGCCCCTATATGGTTGATGCTGCTACATTCACTACATATGTCACACACCAGAGCCTCATATTATAGTCTTGCTCAGTCCATGCCACATCTGCTGCACAAGAGACCCATCATGCGGACAACAGTACTACCTGGATACACTCACTGATGTGCTGTGGTAATTCCCCTTTCCATTTGTAGTGCTGCATATGTGGGTAGCCGGTTACCTCTCTGCTGCTGGCAATATGATGTGAATACCTGGTATGTACTGCACCTCCCAATGCATGCTGCATACTACAGACCTTGTTATGCTATCAGCTGTCCTGTGTTCACATACCTGACAGGTTATCCTGGTGTCCCATGTCTCACTCCATGTACAGCAGAATCCCAAGGGGAAGTACCGCCATGTGGTCAATCCTACTATCGCCTGTGCATACATGGAGACACACACACACACACACACACACACACACACACACACACACACACACACACACACACACACACACACACACACACACACACACACATATCTGACATGCATCATCTACACTCCACTAGATTGCACTTAAAAACACAATCGACACACACACACACACACACGCACACACACACACACACACACACACACACACACACACACACACACACACACACACACACACACACACACACAGGATTTGCACATTTGTACACACAATCCTCCCATTAGTCTTCTGTCAACATGCATTACATACATGCTCAACAGCATGCAGTGCAACTATAGTGACATCATGCTAGTGGCAGTTTACATGTGTGTGAGGCATGGACTTTGTTGGTAGGTGATGGCCCTTCCCTGTGTTAACACTGCACCCAAGTACAAAGTGTTACTGTGGACCTATTCTGTACCCTGCCTTATACTGTGCACCATACCTCGTAGGTGTAGAAACCATTGATGCATCTGTAGTACTGTGTTGGTTATGTCAGCTCCAATGCTCACAGCCCCTATGTGTTGTAGCAACTCATACCTGGGATAATATATGAACAGCTATCAGTTGTGGATGCCTGATGTCTGCGTTACAGATCACAAAATCAGCAGTGCTTGTATGACCAGTACATGACTATTACACTGACAGCCAGAGGACCTTACCATGGCTGTGAGGGGTGCCCTACACATGTCTCAGACCTCTGCATGGTTGCGAGGTCTACTCATGTGCATATCCCTTGGAGTATACACACTGCTGTCATGAGCGCTATGGGGTCAGGGTTATGTCTGCAACATTTACTTAACCTCATTATGTGCAGCTGAAGCCATGGTGGTGTTGAGTCACACATGTCCCTACTGTAGGCCATGTGTACTGCCACACTTCACATCCCTGTGAACACATTGCCAGGATGTTAGTTATCTTGCATGTGTCTGTTTTACCCTTCCAATACCCCAGCATGGTCTCTACTGTGATGCAGTGCATTTCACAGGAACAAAACATGAATGTGTACAGCATGCAGTATGGGTAGGTGTGTTAGATGTGTGCATGGGATGTACCATAGATATTACATGCCCAGTTTATCATCATGCATGAACACGAACCATACTCACTGGCTATGGGCTGCTGCTGTGGTGGTATCCTGGAGAGACCTATATAGGAGTGTGAGAAAGCTGATGTCAGTGACCACAGCTGTGGCATTCATAAAAGGTGAGTGCAGCATTATGGTACATCAACAGTAGAGTTACACAATATTACAGCTTACACACAACTGTTTATTACTACTACACTGCAGCAGACTGTGTATATGACATCTCAGTTTTGCACGATGTACCTGTGCAGATGCAGATGCATACACAAGAGTGGAGTACTGATGTGCCTTGGGGCCTTATCTGCACACTCCTCAGCTGGTGTGTCATTGGCACCCACCTCCAAAATGTGCCCTGCCAGGTGTTGATGCTGCAGGCGGACAGGTGCCACAAGGCTGCTGAGAAGCTCCTCCACATGGGTGAGGGGTGGGTGGGAAGGTCCCCCTCACCCTGTTGTGAGGTGGTCCCCCCTTACAGCAGCTGCACGCTGATGTACATGGTGAAGGAGGTCAGTGCAATGATGCCGGATCTGCTCATAGCTGCGGTTATGCAGTCTGACATCATTGACTCTGTGGATTAGCTTGTTCCACAGGGTGGTCCTCTCCTGCTGGTCATGGGCTGTCCACCCAAACAGCAGCATATAGTGCTGTACCAGGTGGTCGATAATGATCTCCGTCTCAATGGCACTGTATGCAGGAAGACGACTCTGTGACATGTTTCCTGGAAGACATAAAGATGGAAACCGGTCTGAGCCACCCATACAGCAGGGTTACCATAGTTCTTAATACACATATTTGTCTCCCCCCACCATATCAGCTACAACAAACCTTTCACAGAGTGCAATTGTTATGTCAGCTGCTTACCTAACATTGGGACATATGTTGTATTATATCAAGCTTTGTGCTATGTGTATGTGCTACACTATGTGCTATGTGTTTGTAGCCATGCTCCCTGTGTCAGTGCCACTATATATATATATATATATATATGTGTATAAATATACATCTATGTACATATATGTGTAGATATATGTTGTACGTTGTTGATATATCTATGTCTATATGGGTATCTGTGCATCTGTACACATACACATCACAGTCTGTATCACACAGATATGTGGAGTGCATACAGACATCTGATCCGCATTCTGTAACTGTCTTTCATTCACAGCTGCACTTTTCTGCCTTGCTGCAACACAGACAGGTGCAACATGTGAACACAGACTAACATTAGGGTGGTATATATGGTGTGAGATTGCTGGTACACCTATTACACACCTATGGCATTTATGCATGCTACATTACACATTAACATGACTGTCCTGCAAGTGGTGTGCTCTGACACCCATGTGGCTATCATGACGGCAGTACATCCACCACCAGCTATTGCCAAACTAACATAACATACACAGATATTATGGCTGACATCTTTGTCATTCATTGCTGATCTGCACAGTTGGTGGGTATGTCCCACTGCTTACAGGGACAGACAGTATTGTCCAGAGCAGTTGTTCAGCAGGACATCATTACAGGGACAGTTACAGATGGCACATATCAGACATTCTACATCATATATCCTATTAATCTATGCCACATACCACATACTACATTAAATTACATACCGTTATGTTTTACATACCTTTTATTCTTTGGACGGGTGTGACGCCTTCCTGGTTTTTGCTTGTAGGTATTTGTTTCCCATTGTGTGAGTATCATTTTATATTTTCTCCTTTTTTTTGTTGTTTTTTTTTTTTATTTCTCTCTCTCTCCCTCTCCAGTAGAGTGAATGAGTTGGTTTGAATGGATTTCAACATGGCTTTTGTAGGTGATGCACATGATCAGGTGATGGGATCCTCCTGCACCAATCAGTGTGCAACAGTTGCTGACTCAGTGCAGCCTGCTCTGTAGTGATTCAGTTAACCATTGTCATGGCAACCCAGTACTATAAATTTCTTACTCATGTGGGAGTTGTCCCTTCACCTTTCCAGTATGGAGGACATCCTTCCTGTATGTGGGCAGCAGTGTTACAAATGGCAGGTTGCAGTACCTATTACAGTGGGGCTTGCTGACACAGGGCAACTACACAATCTTAAGAAGTTCCAGACCTACAGACAGAGTGAGTAGTGTTGTTACATGCATTGTACATTGCTGGTCTTGCAGTGTTTGCATGTACATAGTAGTTTAGGATGGAATGCAGTCTGTCTGCATAGCTTTCAACAGTGGCCCTATCCACATGATGACCAGTTGATTGTCTGTTTTCTTTTGCCTGTGCACCACACATGTCTTTTCCTAGATGTATTCCTGGCAATCTGTCTGTTGCATGCTATCAGTACATGGTCACTTCCAGTTGTGTTCCTGATGTGTTATTCCTGCATAAGGGTATGTTGCAATGAACCCTGTAACACCAGCAGTTTGCAGGGTGTGTAACAGCAATATTACAAGTATGGCCCTGTGTTCCTGCCTCTGTCTTCCACATATATGGCTGGCTTTGTCCTGCTGTGATATGGTTAGGGGTTGTTCAGTGTTGGCCTATCATTATTTACTGCTATAATTCCTGCTATCATCCTAGTCATATCGTGGACTCCCACGACATTTGTTGGTCAGGGTCCATACATGTGACAGATGCATAGACATTATCACAGGTAATAAATATCCCCCTAGGCCTTGACTACAGGGTGTAACTGGTGGCTGCTGGACTACATCTGTTATTGTTTATTGTTACCTATCTTGACGGCAAATCCTTTGTCTGCAGTTGTAAGAATTGATGGGCTTGGCCTGGACAGCATAGCATGTTATATATCCGCACTGTCTGCATATACTTTTTTGGGCCTTGCATTTCTCACTGATTAAATAAATCCAGATCTATGTGCTGTAAGTAATGGCATACATTATTGTAAAATACACCATTAAAGGTTGTATGTGTATACATACCTGTGTGTCATCTCATATCCTTTGAATAGTGAGTGGGTCCATGTGTAAGGCAGTACTCCTGTTCAAGTGTAAATGTCATTTAGTAGGTTATACAGCAAAACAATGTTGATATACCGATTTCACATGGAAAATTGAATGCATGCATGTTAGGCGGATGCTCTGCCCACTACACTATTGCAGTTCTGCTTAATTTGTATATTTCTACCTTAATATCATACCCATGCTTCCTTTCCCTGGCCCCCGAGCTCCACATACACAACATCCATCCATTCTCCAGTTGCTAGCCTTGCCATACCACACCTCCACACATTTTCCTCTCTGCACGTCTCGGTACTCCTCCATTTTACTGTTTTGATGCAACCTTCTGCAGGCTCTTCAGCCATTTAGTCCACATATGTTTGAGCCTTATCTTGATCCTCCTCTGATACTGGTGGAAACATCATTGTGACCCACATAGTCTGGTGCATCCTGCCAGGGATGGACCTGTTGTGCCATGAGTAGACTTTGCTGGTCTACACTGTTTCTCCCACTGGTAGCAACCTGACAGGGGGTTGAGAAGCAGCGGTTTGCTCACACACCAGGCCTGCCTCATCTCCCACTTCTGCGGATAAAACACACCCCCACGGCATGCCCCGTTTTCCATTCCTCTCTTCAGTATTATACAAGACTACAGATCTCCTAGTATGTGTGGACAGGCACTGTTCATTCATACTCATAGACTTCTAGGAATACTGTGATTGAACACTGTGCACATGTTTGCTGGTATTAATGTATATACTTAAATACATGTCCTATACTGTTGGCTGACTGTGACGGATGATATGTTTGTGATAACAGCAGCTGATTTTATATCTGCCATGCCTTTATGGTAACTCACTTGGACTATAGTGTCAGGGTTTGGGGGTGGGAACCTGGGAGTGCTGATTACGTTGTTACTGGCCACGATGAGGACTGTGGGCTACAGTGTGCCTAAGGCACTCCGGGGGAAGTGTAGGTGGGTATGCTCTGGTGTGTGTGAGGCTCAGACATGGTGACCTCCAGTTACAGCATCTTACACTGGGTTGGCCACCACATCGCTTAACCAGTGTGGGCATTGCTTACCACCACCCAAACAGGTGTACTCCCACTTGCTGCTGCATACCCCAATG
>NC_056726.1:1911232132-1911252132 GCF_019279795.1 Protopterus annectens
TGAGATCTGTTGGGTGCAGAGGGCCTAAGGCACTGTAGAGGAAGTGTAGGCAGGTATGTGCTGTTGTGCGCGAGGCTCTGATCTGCTGACCTCTGGTTATGGCGTCTTACATTGGGTTGGCCTCCACATTGCTTAACCAGTGTGGGCATTGCTTACTGCCGGCCAAACAAGCATAATCCCGCTTGCTGCAGCATACCCCCATGCTACTTCATGTATTTAGTTCACATTTGTTGATGGGACAATCAAACTGGATGCTTCTCCATTGTCAGCGGTGGCCTGGGGAGTGAAGCTCCACAGTAATCCCCAGCTACACATTACACATAGTACTGAGGTGTATACATTCATAGAGAGTAACAGACTTAACATAGCTACGTACGACATTCTTCATGCTTAGTTCACATTAACATGTCGGTATTATACATGCTTAGGTCAGGTTTACATGTCAGGTATGGCTGTTAACATAGGTCAGTTTAAGATGAACTGAGATTCCAGTTTAACAGATCTGGATAGGATACACTCAGGTATTCAGGTTAGGTTTAGTTATACCATACCTGTGTGTTAGAGTAGAAGTGAATAGTGAAGGAGTAGGTAGGTCAGTAAGGGGGGACATTGTAACTGTATAGTAGGCCGTTGGAATGATTGGTGGTGGAGCAATAGGGAAGGTATGCAGGATGTTGGGATTTGTATGTAGACAGGACAGGAGGTGTCTGTTTCACTAGTTGGTGTAGGGGTATGGCGTGTTAGTTGGGGGGGATTCACCAGGTGGTAAGCATGTGCTGCTCCAAGTGTGTTTGAGGTATTCCTTCATGTGTCATTTACATGTGCCGTGTGGAACAGCTGAGGTAATACACGTGGGTAGGGGGTTCCAGATTGTGCCAATATAGCTGGGGAAGAGGGTGACACCTACCTGTGACTGTGAACAGTAATAATAATGAAACAGGGGTCGATAGGTAAGTGGTCTTACTGGGGCACACAGAGGGGCAGATAGTAGGGGAAATGTCCAGGGATGTGCAGGTAGGCTGATGGGAAGGTCCACATGTGGCCATTTCTTCTCCAGCAACAGCTGTGTATATACACTACATTTGGAGTTAGGTTTGGACACTCACACCCCTGGGTGGGGGTGGGGACAACAATAATACTTTGTGATGTTAAGAAGTTCGGCTTACATGCCTACAGTGGTTTGTTGCCACCATGTGTTCTTTGATGTTATTTAGTGGGATTTGCAACAATACATCTGGTTATTCCGTACTTTGCCATGTAAAATAGACTGTGCTTCAGTGGGACTCGTAGTGGGTGTGGCTGCTTGTTGGGCAGCGGCTCTGCCCAATGAACACTATTGCTTGCATGCCTGGGGCGGTCCAACTAGAACCACCCCAGCAAACACCTGCATTCCTAGATCCATAATTACATACCCATAGTTCCCCCACCTGCACCTCCTCTACAGCACTCATCCTTGCTCTGGGTGCAGGTCAGGTCTAAACACACCACTACACACTGCCCACTCTTCACTTCACAGGACCCATCTCGTACATTGTCTCAACCCATGGGTCATCAGGCTTTCCTTCCCTTGTAGTCCAGGTACGTACATGCCCCATCTTGAAAGGTCATTGCACAGGCGTTCTCCTATAACGAGAACATTTTGGGGGTTTCCCACAAGGGACGCTCCTGTCTCTTTTCCAAGATTAGAATTCTCAGGTCCACAGTGCCCCCCCCAGTTGTATCCTGCCTGTGGTCTGGGGAGCAGTGGATTGTTTACATTGTTTGTGTGTTTGTTTGTATGTTTCCCCTGTCTTGCTGGGGGGGGGGTTAATGCTACATGTTAAACATTTGTTGAATGGGCCTCTCACCTCCATTGGCATGGTCTGTGAACATATGTCATTCTTAAGTGCTATAGCATATCACAGCTATATATCTGTTTATATCTCCACACACACACACACACACACACACACACACACACACACACACACACACACACACACACACACAGAAATATATATATATATATATATATATATATATATATATCTATATATATATATATATATATATATATATATATGTATGTATATATATATATATATATATATATATATATATATACATATATATATATATATATATATATATATTTACATATATACCAAACTGCGGAACACAGCTATAAAGCAGGATGACACAGAATAAAGGTTTCCACAAACGGGGTTAGCGCTTTCACAAAATCATTTGCTTCTTCAGACCTCCAAAGGATATGACATCATCGCCTTATATACACTCTTGAATTCAAATGAATCAGTCAACCAACAAACATAATAACAATAACAATATCATTATTAAAACCATCAGTAAAATTCACTATTACAAATCATACAAAATATCTATATGTATTACTAAATATATAAATACATATAAAACCATGAAAGAAATATGAACAAAACCAAAAATAAAAAATAGAAATAAAATTATTTCCTGAGTCTCCTGTCTCTGAGCGTTGCTGTAATAGCAATATGGTCATTAAGTCCATTACCCAGGTGTGCCTGAAGAGTAATGATCCATCTAAGTTCTACATTCTCAGTCTTATTAGAAACATCCCCTAGCCGTTCCCCCATAGCAATCAGTTCTAAAACAGTGAACCTAAAACTGTGTGGCTCACCTAGCTCAATAGTATGCTTAGCTAGGGCACTATATGTATGACCCCTCCAATAACAATATAGATGATCCCTAATCCATTCACATAGTCTCCTGTTGGTCTTGCCAACATAGAATGAGCTACAGCAGTCACATTTAGCTAAATATACAAGATTTCTACTATTGCAATCTGCTGTACACTTAAACCTGAATACCTATCCTGTGTCCGGATACTTAAACTCTACCCCATCATAGATGTACCGACAGAAATTGCAGGACCCACATCTAGATGTTCCTTCAGTAGATACCAACAATTCACTATAAGGGTCCATTTTCGGGTAGCATAATCTCCATTTAAGATTCCTCATATTCTTAAATGCAAAATGTTTTTTATTACCGACTATATCCATAATTTATCTGTCGGTCCTAAGTATCCTCCAATTGTTCTGCATAATCCTTCTAATTTCATCATGATCCCTAGTAAATGCAAAGCTGTAGGGGACACCTGTCATTCCACTTCTACATCCAGTAGACTCTACGGGTTTAGAGAAATACGGTCGAGCCCTCCCTTTACGCATTCTTTGAACCTCTCTGGTGAAATTATCCACAGTATCACTTTTAAACATCAGCTTTAGCTGTACATTCCGTAAAGTCAGTTTCAAATCAATCAAGGTATCAGCAATGTTCAAAGATGTACTATTGCTGACATGCTTCATTTGCATATATCGTCCTTGTTATCTTCTTCAGCCTTTTGGCTTGCTTTCACAGTGGCTGAGCACATCTACAGTTATCTGTAGTAGGAGCTTTTAACAACAATACAGGGGTTTCTTCTTTTCATCTTTATGTTTTGTTGCTGTTGTATGCATGGAGGACTATTGGTGGGGATATGTGGACACCTATGAGTGACCTCGCTCATTTATTTCCACTTTTTCTGTTCTACTTTGCAGGGGCATATGTATTCTGAGTTCTCTGCTCTCAGACATGCCCCCTGCACTTGAACACACTCCGTGTATGCCTAGGAGGTTGGGCCTTCATTAATATGCATGGCATGCTGCTGTCCTGCTCCTACACTAGTCCTTCATGATAGATTAGTAAATCTGGGGGCATGTTTAGAACACTTCATAAACAGAACTGATTATACCTTTCTTTTATAAGACTATAATAATATTGCCTGAGATATCTGTAAAAACAATAGTAACATAAATGTAATATCAATGAACCAAAATCTATATTGCCACATAAATAAGATCTGTTGGAGTAACAGCTATCTCTCCCAAATAACTGCTCCACCTAAGAAATAAACTACCACTTTTTGTAAAGAAATGCACTTGTCTCACTGTCTTCAAACCTAACTTATATTAAGTGGGAAACCAGAAATTTACCATAGCCTTGCCCCCTTTCCCATGTAGACTAAGAGGAGGTTGATGGGCATAATAGTGGGGATACAGCTTCAAAAGGCTTAACTTGACTATTGTTTAGAGCAACTATGAACCAGATATAAAAACTGCATAGGACATCTCCTTTATATGTAACCAAACATGTAAAGAGCTCTTCCAGTCTGGAAATACATTATGTATAGAAATGTGAAAGAGAGCTTCAAACAAAAAATAAATAAAGAAGGCATATTACATTCCTTAGAAAAGAAGGAACCATAAGAGTATCAGTCAGTGTTTGCATACCTTAATTCATTCATTCTCTGATTACCCACTTTATCCAATTCATGATCTTAGGGGAGTCAGAACCTTTGCCAGCACTCAGCTGATAAAAGACAGAGGAACTAATCCCAGATATCTGCAAGCAAACACACACACAGACACACACAGACAGACAGACACAAACACAGCACAGATACTAACAAGCAGTTTGGATGATCATCAGTTCATCTCAAGGACATGGAAGGAACCAAAGCACCCGACGAATCCAGATGACAAGCAGACAATACAAAACGGCACCTCCATCTCAGAATAGAACTAAAAGTCCAAGCAATACGAGGCAGAAATGTTAATTAGTGTATGACTACATCACTCTGCTTTGTAGAGTGTACAACTAATGTTTTAAAGCCATTGACTTCTTCAATGTCTTTGGATATTGTCAGTGTCTAACTGTAATGGATTTTGGACAGGATTTCTTTATTTAAGGTTTGGATACTTATTATTTTTGATATTTTAATCTTATTAGATTGCAGTTTTGTTTAATTTTAAATTTAGGATTAAAGCTACTGTTTTGCTCTTGGTAAGAGAAGGAGTAGATGGGTACTGATTCCTGTTGGTCTCTGACAAAGTAGTTTATATGGAACTTCATTGAGTAGTCTGAGTGCAGTTTTGGTGAGAACCTCGTCACTGCCTTTGTGCAGCTTGACTTTCTCTTGTGTACAGCTTCTGTGGGTTCTATCTAAGGTATAGACCAAGAGAAGACTATAGCAAGTGCACTGAACCCAACAACATCTGGGTTAATGCTACGTCTTAGGAAGCAGTTTGGAATTGGTGCATACTTTTGCTTCTGGTGAGAGCTGGAGCAAAGGATCATCGATTCCTAGCTGCATGCTGCTGTGTTGTAAACAGACATGTCTTCACTACCAGGCAGACAGCACCTCCAGTAATCAACTTCAAACCTCACAGGTGCTGCACCCCTTTTATTCCACATGGATCTAGAACCATGGATTTGCACATTCCAGCTATCTCTATGGCAGGCTTGGTTGAAATAGGCATCCTGAGAAAAATGTAGTCAACCACCTACTACTTAGACTGACACAGTGTATAAGAAATGTAGTTATATAATGTTATTGGAAGCAAAGCTTACACATAAATCCAAGAAAAATAACACATAGCTTGTCAGCACCACCCAACACTGCACAACAACGATCACACACGTCTCTGACCAAATACATAGATCTACATATGCTGTGGCTCTTAAAAGTAAATTATTTAAATCACAAAGGCCTCCTAAATGTAATCTAAGAGACAAAAACCATTAACAAAATCACAGACTCACAACACAGGCAGCAAACACCATAAAACAAATATTTAAAAGTCATACTAACTAAATTCAAAATCCCATAAAGCAAAGCACCAAACAGACCAATATCTTAAGTCATAGGACACTCCATAGTGAGCCATACCAAAGCATGACTCAGCAGGCCATGAAAAGGGAGGGACATGGTCATGGTCAGTTGCCTATCAGGTGCCAGGATTTGACACATCATACATGCATTCATGTCCTTGCACCACAAAAACATGTATGACACAGACATATTGCACATGAGTGTAAATGACTTGAGACATACCTCTCTGGACTATATGAAGAGTGGTACATAGGAGCTCTCAGAATATGTGCCTGAGGCAGATTTGAACCTAACCTCAACAAGTGCCTTAGCTCTTGGTGTTATTCTAGGGGGATACAATATTTGTATATATATATATATCTATAGCTATATATATATATATATATATATATATATATATATATATATATATATATATATATATATATATATATATATATATATATATATATATATATATATATATATATATATATATATATATATATATATCTCAAATCCCATAAAACTGACACCCAAAATCCTGAAAACTCAAAATCCTGAAAATTCAAAATCCTGAATCCCAAGAGACTGAAAACACACAGGATACAAACACTGACTATAGAGAAGACAAAGCATATTACTTTCCATCAAGTATGAGCATGGGGGGCTCTACCGCCCACACCCCATGGTATTTAAATATATCAACTTCGAGATCACTCTCCACAGAAAAAAATGGTGAACATACCATTACATGTTTCATGACTGCCTGTTGTAATCTTAGTAATGCTCCTTTCTAACTTGCTATACTACAACATAACTCATGGTAGTGTAGTATAGTGTAGTGTAACCTCAAATTTGATATATTTAAGTAGCATGGGGTGTGGGAGGCAGCCCTCCAAATAGGGGGGGTGCAGGGGGCTTGTCCCCTACTTACCTGGTGAAAAGTAATATGCTCTGTCTTCTCTTTGTTTCTCTGGGTGTCAGTGCACTGTAATATAGTCAGTATTTGTATCCTGTCTGTTTTCAATCTTTTGGGATTCAGGATTTTGAATTTTCAGGATTTTGAGTTTTCAGGATTTTGGGTGTCAGTCTTATGGGATTCCAGATTGTGGGTTTTCCGTCTTCTGAAGTGAATCCATATATATATATATATATATATATATATATATATATATATATATATATATATGCATATGCATATATAAATATAAATGAGTCTACTTTGAATCACTGAAAACTCATTTCACTGAATGTAAGTACTGTTGGGCAAATAAAATGTGTATGCCCTTTTCCCCACTGTAGTATGATCCTGGAGTTAGTATATGTATATATATATATATATATATATATATATATATATATATATATATATACATAGCTGAGGGTGTGGGAGGCACAGCCATCCACATTGGGCAGTGTGGAGGAATGTAGCCCCCCCACCTACTTTTGGTTTTATATTGTTAGCTTTCTGTGAAATGAGATTCATAAATATAAAAGCTAAGTAATTGGGGGCTACACTCCCCACACCCCCAATGTGGGGGCTGTGCCCCCCACACACCCCTAAACTATATATACTAACTCCAGGATTGCACTACAGTGGGGAAAAGGGCATATACATTTTATTTGCCCAATAGTACTTACATTCAATGAAATGTGATTTAGTGAAATGAGTTTTCAGTGATTTGAGCTTTCAGCAATTTATTAAGGGTGAATTGAAATTCAGTGAAATTAGTTTTCATTGAATGGAAATAGACCCATACACACACACACACACACACACACACACATATATATATATATATATATATATATATATATATATATATATATATATATATGGATCCCTATCAGATGACAGAAACTTCATATGACTGAAACTCATTTGAATGAGACCATAAGACTGAAATTTCAAAATACTGAAAAATCACTTGACTGAAACCCATAATACTGAAATTTTACAATGCTAAATTTCAACATACTGAATTGTAAATTGTAAAATATAAAACTTGTATAGGTGGGGTGGCTATGCCCCCCACACCCCCCATTGTGGGGGGCTGTTCCCCCCACACTCCCTAGCTATATTTACTAACTCTAGAATCATTCTACAGTGAGGAAAAGGGCATCCTATTCTGGTTTTATATCATCCACTTTACAATTCAGTATGTTGAAATTTAGCATTGTAAAATTTCAGTATTATGGGTTTCAGTCAAGTGATTTTTCAGTATTTTTGAAATTTCAGTCTTATGGTCTCAGTCAAATGGGATTCAGTCAAATGCAATTTCTAGCATTTGATAGGGATCTGTATAGATATATATATATATATATATATATATATATATATATATATATAGGTTTACTATTGAAAATGCGAACGGCACTTGGGCGACAGTCGGATAGTCGAACGTATAAGGTCGGAAACACGGATGTCGAAGACATAATAATCAATCTATGAACGGTTTTAACATGGGTCGAGGTAGGGAAGATGTTTGTAGTAGGGAATAATACTGAGCACCTACCTCGACCCTTGTTAAAACCGTTCCTAGATTGATTATTTTGTCTTCGACATCCTTGTTTACGAACTTATATGTTCGACTATCCGACTGTCGCCCAAGTGCCGTTCGCATTTTCAATAGTAAACCATATATATATATATATATATATATATATATATATATATATATATGTACACATGTATATAGATGGTAGACAATTCTAAATGTTTTGCCAGGGTTGGCCTCCTGCTATCCTCCCAACGCTTTTGTAAGCTGCATAAATCCTTATCCACCATCACAGAGATGTTTTTAGGTGATTTAAGCTTCCAACATTTCAACATAACAAAAACAGAATTCAGATAACATAACAGTATTGCTGCTCAGTGCTAGGAACCTTAACAAAAAACTGCAATCCCTAAATGTAGTTTTCATCCTGGAAAACATTGATATATGCATCATCACAGAGATATGGTTTAAGATCAACAAGACCAAACCATCACTGCAGGGTTTCATTACCTACCACAAATTCAGGCCCGTCACATTAGACAAAGGTTCTAAAGCTGCCAGTGTCTCCATATTCTTAATTAGAAAATTCACCTCTAGACTTGCTAGACAAGGTAATGACCTGGAACTATTCCATGTCCAACTTATTATTAACAAAACTGCTTGTCATGTTATTGCTAACTATATTATCCTTCTATAACCCCCTTCAGCCCATACCTACCAACAAACCTGTATGGAGTCCCTAAGCATTACACAAAAACTATTCCTCTAGAAGCCTTTAACTACCTCTCATTTACTTGGGAGAGTCATTCATCCATGGCTCCACAAAGTCTGCTCTTCACTTTTTCCCTTAGAACTGCTGTAGCTCTCAATTTAAACACCATATTTTCATTCTAAGGCCCTTCACTGGTCCAATTAAGTAATCCTACAAGTTAGCACTATTAAACCATAAGCACTACTTACTCTTATACTCTCTACGATTACCCTGTTCTCTATTGGTCCGTCTTAAATTCAGTTTCCCTATTACTCCAGCATGTCCAAAGGTCAGTCAATGGTTTCCTCTCCAGTCCAGCTGGTAAATCTGGGAATTTTGAGGCAATGTTACAACTGTCTCATGTACATGGACAACCCTCTCCTCCTCCAAACAGGTTCAAATATATGTGAGAGATGCAACTATTTAGCCAAACTGGAGGCTGAGCTCTCTCATCTCAAAACTGGTGTAACCAGTCAGGAGGAGAAGGTAACCTCACACAACACAATTCCAGAATCACATAGTCCCACCACATCAGCGAACTAAACACATAAATACACAAAAACATACTCGGAGGCTCTAAATAAAAATCTACCTAAGCAACAGAGACCTCCAAAGCAGACATCCAAGCAAACGCTACCTCAAAACAAAACACACACAACACATAACCCACAAAGTCAGTGTGCCAAGCAGCTACAGCACTTAAGGCTGAATAACACACCTGATACTCTTGTTATAGGTGACTCTATTGTCAGACACACTGACGTCCCGCTCACCAGGCTGAATAAAGAGAAGGTCACGGTGAGCTGCCTGCCGGGTGCTAGGATCTGACAAATAACGCAAGCACTCAGGTCACTCCAAAGCAAATACAAATATGACTCAGTCATTGTACATGCTGGTGTGAATGACCTGAGACGTACCTCCCTGGACTACATGAAAAGAGACATATAGGAGCTCTCTGATCATGTAACCCAGGCTGGTATGACTCTGACTGTGAGCAGCATCTTACCCTCACCTAGAATGATGCCACAGTACAAACACAAAAATGATCGATTTTAACAATTGGCTAAAATTTTGGTGTCATTCAAAGGGGATCCAGTGTCTGTCAGCCTGGGATGACATGCTTGACAAGCCACATTGCTTCGCTAGGGACGGCTTGCACCTGTCACCACTGGGCTTTTGGATATTGGCAAAGGCTCTTGCCACCCCCATAGTGCCTTTTTTAGGCAAGGCTCAAAAGTCAAACACACCCCCATAGACAGCACAAGGAACAAAAAACTAAGGGTAATGCTGCTAAACGCCAGAAGTCTTAACCTCAAGATGCACGCACTTGAAGCTCTCCTCAGTATGGAGAACATCAATATCTGTGCAGTGACAGAAACCAGGTTCAAGGCTCCAGAGAGCACCCCAGCACTACCAGGCTATACCTCATATCGTGCTTTTCGGCCCCAAAACCCGGACCGAACCACAAAAGGAGGGGGAGTTTCCATATTTATCAAGGATATCCACACCTCCAGGTTAGTGGCATTGCACAAAGTATCTGAGACCATCCATGTGCAACTAATAGTGGGCAAGACTGCTTTTCAGTTTATAGCATCCTACAGACCACCCTCTCAAAGTCAGGAATCCCATTCGTCTTTCCTGAAAACATTGGAGAACAGGAAGATCTCTCCGAATACCATTATATTGGGCGACTTCAACTACCCAAACATTGACTGTGAGCACTACTCAAGCCCCAGCACCTTAGCCCAAAGATTCCTGGAAATTATAAACTCAAATGCTATGGAACAACTAGTCACCACTCCCACAAGAGGGGACAACATACTAGTCCTGATCATTACCAACATGGGTACTCTATGCTCCACACCAGAAGTATATCCCTCATTGGTAAGATCAGACCATAAATTAATTTCACTGGATGTTCACATCCTGACCCCACCCCCAGCCCAGAAAACCACAGTGAAAAAACTTCTCAAAAGCAAACTTCTCACTTCTCAAAACCGAAGTGGAATCCTTCAAGGCCCCAGGGCCAGTGGAAACTACAGCCCAAACTGCAGAATCCTATATAAATGCATTCTACAGACATCTCCAGGAATGCATGGATCATGCTATCCCAAACAAAACCAAGACCCAATCATCCAAAGGCAGACGTCCAGTCTGGTGGATCCCTGCCATAAATTAACTGTACAACAGAAGGAGGAAGCTACTACGATAGAGCAAAATCCCTAATAGGGAAGGCATCTCTGATCAGTACTAGCAAAAAATTACGATCCCTCATAAAATCCTCCAAGGCCAGCTTCGAGAGAAAAATTGCCCAGGACACCAAAGACAATCATAAGGCTTTTTTCAGTTATGTTAGAAACCTGGGATACAACTCCCAGACTTGTTCTGAGTTGATTCTAAACGACAAAAAATACACTGAACCCACAGACATCACCAATATCCTGGCAGACAGGTTCAGTGCAAACTTCTCCACCTCTCCCCCCCAAAAGAGCAAGTATCTATCCCGGCAGTGGGCTGCCTCCCAAACATCTCAGATGCTCAGGTGAAGGCTGCCCTCTCCAAAGCAAAAAACACTGCTTCCGTGGGACCAGATGGCGTCCCAGGTTGCGTCCTTCATGAACTACAAGAGGAACTAATCCCTCAAATAAAACAGCTATACAATCTCAGCCTCACTACAGGATATGTGCCCACAGAATGGCATACAGCAACAGTGGTCCCACTCCACAAAGGTGGAGCCTCTATGGACCCTGGAAACTATCGCCCCATAAGCCTGACTAGCTTAGTCTGCAAGGCTATGGAGAGGATCATCATGGAGCTCATAAACAAAGACATTGGGGACCTACAGACACTAGATCCTACCCAGTTCGGCTTTGTCAAGGGCAGATCCTGCCTTTTGAACCTGGTTGACTTCTTTGAAACAGTCACCAAAGCCATAGATGAGGGGAAGGTAGTCAACACAGCCTATCTGGACCTTGCAAAGGCATTTGACACAATACCCCACTCGGGCATCATAGATAAGCTATCCAGCTTAAATATAAACCCCTATGTCACAAGATGGGTCGCAAACTGACTCAAAGACAGAACACACAGAGTGAGAGTTGCTGGAGCCATGTCAGACTCGAAACCGGTCACAAGTGGCATCCCACAGGGTTCTGTCCTGGGACCACTCTTGTTCGGTATATACTTTTCTGAGGTACAGACAAACGTGGGAGGACTATGGCTCACCAAGTTCGCAGACGACTGCAAACTGGGCGCCATAATCAACTCTCCAGCTGACACAAACATCCTTCAAAACGGTCTCACAGAGACAGATAACTGGTGCCAGCGCCATGGTTTAAAGCTAAATGCCAAAAAATGTATAGTCATACCCTTTGGCAAAAACAATGTGCCCACAAATTACCACATAGGCGGAAACCCATTAAGTACAGAGAAAGTTATTAGGGACCTGGGGACCCAAGTTGATAGCAATCTCTCCTTTGAAAACCACATTGCCAAAGTGGTTAGAAAGACCTTCTATATAGCCCACCTCATCACGAAGGGTTTCACATCTAGATCAAGAGAGGTAATTGTGCCTCTTTATTCATCCCTCATCAATCCTGTCATAGAATACAATGCCCCTTTTGGGATGTAACTTACCCGACACCTTCAGCAATTAGAAAGACCCCAAAAGTATCTCACCAAGAGGATCAAGAGTCTCAAACAGATGCCATATGCTGCTCGGTTAAAAAAACTCCAGCTCTACTCAGTTGCATACCGCCTACTTCGAGGCGATCTATGCCTGACATACAAAGCTATGTAAAATCCAGAATTAATGGACATGCTCCACCTCAGTAAATCTAAATCCCTTAGAGCCACACGCTCGAGGGACTTGAACCTCAGCACAGAAATAAATAGAACTTGCTGGAGGGACAGGTTCATAACCCAGAGGCTCCCTTCGCTCTGGAATAGAATCCCAGTTCATGTGAGGCAGAGCACCTCACTGAATCTCTTCAAGAAGAATCTCGATAAGTGGATGGGGGATCGTAGGTTTGTCCTAAGGATTACTCCTGTGTCACTATTAGACAGAGGCACAGTAAACTAAACCTTAAAAGGCACAGTATACTCAAATCAAGGGGTGGCGTAAGCCATACAGAATCGGGCTAGGCTTATAATTGCCCCAGGGCAGATAGCCTAGTATGAACCTATGAACATATAAAGATGTATCCAGAAATGTCTGGACTTCAACAACACAAACTTTCTGGACCAGACAATGTGCACCACAAACAGGGAAGTTAACATCTAGGACTTCACCCTTAACCAGTATGAAGCAACTTTGATCCTCACCCGCTATAAATTCCTGCCTGGTCAAATCAGACCAGAAATCAGTCACATTCATCTTAATAATTATGCCATAAGTATCTTCCAAGAGATTATGCCAAGACTAATCTACTAAAACTGAGAAATGGCCTGGATAATTTCAAAACTCTTCCCCTCAGGTTATGCAGAATCCTTTACTGTCAAATTCTCTGCACATTTAAATAGGTGTATAGAAGCATCTTTCCCCTCAGATGAAACTATAATGCCAAATTTAAAAATAACCCCTTATGGTGGAATCCCAATATAAATAAAATCTATAATAAAATAAAAAAACACTCATTGCACACAAAAATAAATTTAGCTCTCTAGATGCCAATAACGCCCTTCTAAAAATTAACAAGGAACTCCAGACCCTGACCAAATCAACCAAAGGTAGATAAGAGGTAAACATAGCCACCCAGGTAACCACAAAGCCTTCTTTATGTTAAAAATCTCAGAAACAATGCCCATCACTGTACAGAGCTAATTGTGAAGGATATCACATACTCAGACTGAGAGGATATATTTCACACTCACTCCTCTCCCCACCTATATTCTCAGATCACATACGTGCAGCTATACCCACCTCAAACATCTCAAGAACAAGTCCTCAAGGCACTATCCAAGGTCAAGAGCACTATTTATATGGGGCTGGATAACATATCAGGATGTCCACTGGTCAGCCTAAACATTAAATGTCAAACTCTCAACAAAGGTTATTCAATATCAGCCTCCATAAAAGGCTTTGTGTCAGATGATTGAAGGATAGCAATAGTTATCCTCTTGCACAAAGATGGGCGTCAATGGACCCAAGTAATTATAGACCCATAACACTAACCAGCTACATTTCTAAAACTATTGAACAGATCATTATGGAATTAATTAATCATTAAATAGGTCACCTGCAAACTCTTGACTCAAGCTAATTCAGATTTAACAAAAGCAGATCCTGCCTATTTAACCTGGTCAACTTCTTCAAGAAGGAAAGTTAAGCAATGGAAGAGGGCAAATCAGTATACACTACATTTATAGACCTCACAAAAATGTTCAACACCATCTCAATTCCAATATTGCATATAAACTCTCACAGCTAAATGTAAATCCCTACATAACTCACCGAATAGCAAACTGGCTCATAATTAAAACCCAGGAAATTAGCCACAAGATGGCTTAGTATAGTCTTCTGCCAAAAGGTCACAGAACTGTCTTCAAAAAGAACCTATTGTTACAATAACATCATGTAGAGGGTACATCTGTCTGAAGTGCTTAGTGAAGGTCTAGATCACATAACCTTTCCTGACAAAACATGGACTGATGTAGTGAGTTTATGAAGTAAGTATCAGAAGGCTGCTGCAAGATCAGCCTCAGAGTTGTTTTCCACTGACTGTTCACAAAAAAATACATTTGCCAACCAGGAAACATGGCATGCAAATATGACCTATACCCAGGGGCGGCTCATGCTATAGGACTGCAGGACTACAGCACTACTATCTGTAGAAAGAAAGAAGAAAATAAAACAAAACCTGCACCTGTAGATAAATAAAACAAAACTCCAAAATTGCGAGTCCCGGAACTCCACACATGCGTGCTTGGGGTTCCTGGGACTCACAGAACTCCAGAATGCTGTGTCAGGCAGTCCAGATAGGGGAGAAAGGCATCTCTGCCCTGCAGCCCAGAAGTCTATGAGGTGATGACTGCATACAACAGAAGGACACCGGACTGCATCGTCTGCAGACTGGAGCCTCCAGCCTACTCTCGTGGGGAAAACCAGCCAGCTAGGAGAACCGGAAACCAGCTGTTAGCTTGTACAGGCTGAGGAGACTGCTGTGACCAAGTAGGCTGGAACTAATTTAGGACTGGCTATGGGCTGAGGAGACTGCTTTTACTGTGTGGGACCTTCAGGTAGGGTGTGTGTTGCGTGGGCTGAGGAGACTGCTGTGACCGAGGAGGCTGGAACTAATTCAGGACTGCTGCCACGACCGAAGAGACTGCATTTTAGTTGCTATGGGATGAGGAGACTGCTTTTACTGTGTGGGACCTTCAGGTAGGGTGTGTGTGTGTGTGTGTGTGTGTGTGTGTGTGTGTGTGTGTGTGTGTGTGTGTGTATGTGTGTGTGTGTGTGTGTGTGTGTGTGTGTGTGTGTGTGTGTGTGTGTGTGTGTGTGTGTATGTGTGTGTGCCATGCTGGTGGTTGACTGAAGTGGAGGGGCTTGTGGTTTGCAGGTATTGTGGTTAGCAAAAAGATTAACAAAAATGTAAATGTATAATGTTATGATTTATTTTTGACTTTTTGGCTCTTGTAGTCATGTTATGGCTGAAAATAGCCATATGGTCCAATATGCTTACTTGTTCAGAATAAAATAAAAAAATGGAACCACAAGTGATTCACCATACTTTTTTGAGAACTGTTAATATCACAGATTTCATCAAATCCAAAAGAAGAGGTTAAGGTTCCTGAGGACTAGAAGAAGGCAGGTGAAATTCCTCTTTCCTATGTTGAGGGCAAACCATGGGTTTGAAAGTATTGACCTGTTTAATTTATAGGGAAAACATGGTTTGACTAGTGAAATAATTAAAGTGGGAGTACTTAGAAATTAGAGCCACTGTAGAGATATTGGAAGAAGGACCTACATCACAAAAGTGATATACAGAACAGGTTGGTTTTACTTAGCATCTGCTTGTCTAGCTTCCTGATTAAAGTAAGACTGTTTTAAGGTGAGACTAGATACTTCATATTAGTTTTAGATACTGAACTTTAGGAATTAATGAATACTTGATTTATATCTGGAAGCTGTAAATATCCATGGAATGAAATTGTCAGTGACTTAAATCATGTGAATTGATTCCTTGTAAGGAGTGCTGAATTCCTGGGAAGTAGAGTTTTAGCATTTTTCTTTCTATTTTGAAATATTCTTGGAATTTGGATGGTGTTATTTGTACAGATTTGTCTTAATCTGCACAATTAAAACTGTCATCACTCTGAAATGGAGCAGGAGGCAGTTTGTGGTAAGATAATTATATTCTTTATTCACTTTGTCTTCTGAACTCTTTGTAAGTTGTTGTCTGTACTTCTTTCTTGTTCTTTGCTCCAGATTTACTAATCTTTCAAGAATGTATTACTGATTTCTTGACATTTGATTCCAGCATGACCCTAATTATCTGGGCATTCTGTGTTTTGATTTGGTGTGTGTGTGTGTGTGTGTGTGTGTGTGTGTGTGTGTGTGTGTGTGTGAAATATTCCAGTTGCTATATACTGGTGGCTAGAGAGAACACATGGTGGTGAGTAGAAAATACCTCAGGCTTGAACCCTGTACCTTGGCTGCAGGTGGCAAGGGCCTGAATTCCCTACACACCACCATTTGTAAAAAGAAATGCAGATTTTTGCCTCATATTTGTTCTGTTCCTCATAAAATATGTGGTTTCTGTATGTTTGTTTTTCTTTGTAAGGTCAGTAGTGCAGTGGTGCATTGGTAGCATTGTTGCCTGACAGCTACAGGTTCTCTGGTTTGATTCTCAGCTGGGGTGTTTTCTGTGTTGAGTCTGCATATCCTCCCATCTTGCAAAGACATGTGGCTGGAGTGTTTCTCCCTGGGCCTCTGCTGATAACTGGCTTTTGTTCCAGGTCAGACTTTCCTGGTTAAAAAATGTTAAATAAATAAAAATAAAAGACATTTAAATTTCAGACTTCATATTCTTCAGAAAGTACATGGTAACACAAATCCTTTTATTCTAGCATTTTTCTAAGTTTATAACATGGATATTTTAAATGTGTCCCTATTTTTGGGACTGTATTTCCCCATTATTGGTTTTGTCCAGGTTTTATGTGCTAAGGTTGAGAACTATGGTGAGAACTGAATTCACTGAATATGTTTGGGGGCTGTATTCCCCCATTACTGGCTTTGTCCACGTGTTTTTGCTAAGAGGTTGAGAGCTATGGTGAGAACTGAATTCACTGAATATGTTTGGGGGCTGTATTCCCCCATTATTGACTTTGTTCAGGTGTTTTGTGCTAAGAGGTTGACAGCTATGGTGAGAACTGAATTCGCTAAATGGTAGCCATTTAAGTTTCACTCTTCCCCTCTTTCACAGAGCAGCTGATGTGGCATAGTGGTATGTTTCTCTGACTGTTTTGCACATGGTCCCCCCGAGTTCAAGTCTTGGTAGTGAAATGTATGGTGATAACATGGCATTTTATTCTAGCAACTTTTCAACATTATACAAGCAATGTTTAAAATGTGTCCCTGGTTTTTGGGCTTTTGTCCCCCCCAATAAATTTTGGCTGTTTCCAGATTTCTTGTGCTGCAAGGTTCAGAGATACAGTTGAGCATCGAGTAGATTTTACAAGGAGCTGAGAGCTGCAGGGGAACAAAAGTTTAGTGCTGCTTATGCTAAGTCTGCTTGCATTGTTAACAGCACAACAGGTAGTGTACTTGCTTTTGATGCAGAAGGCTGTGGGTTCTACTCCCACAGTAGGTCGATGCATTGCTGATACCGTACTGTGTTGTAAAGGGGGTGGATGCTACCGTCCTTTTTGGCGAAGATATCTAGTAACTATTAACCTGCTATCAGTTTGCCATCCATTCTTAATTGCAATGTTACTAGCTTATCATTTTTTTAATGCAACATAGGCAATTTATTCCTCAAGGGCAGCAGGCACTTTATTTGTAGATGAAACAATGACATATAAAGTTGTTTGCTAGCAGCAACCTCTTCATTAGTTACAGATTTCTTTAATGTGGAATTGTTTAGATGACTTTTACTTCTTTAGAGATTGTGCATATTTACTGATACTGGTGGAGTGTAAAAGTCTGAGTAGTCATTTATGATGGAAATGTTCTGAATTGGTCAGTTTTGTCATTATTAGTGCATGCATTTTTGTTTCATTGTTTACTGGAAAAATGTTCAAAACAATAAATTTAAAATGCCGTCTAACAACTGTACTGTATTGTACAAGGAATATTACTTATTACAATCAGGAAGGCGTATCAAAGAGCATGTGTATGTTTCATGTTCAAGGGGCCTATGATTTGAAAACAGCCCAAAGTTAATCTTTATCTGCCATTGGCAAAATGTATTTTCTTTGAATGTAGGTTTTAATGCTATTTCAATGAATGTGAGTTTCAAGGGCAGAGAAGTTTTAATGCTAAGTCTATTTTCATTGTGAGACTACATTGCTTTGTTTAACAGATATCTATTAGGGTTTGTGCTGTAAATGCAAAATAAAACTTTCAAATGAAATCCAAATCATTGCAGAAGTAAAGCAGTATGCACATTACAGTGTTTATGGTAAATGGGGCAAAATAACCAAGGAATGGGACATTAGAATGGCTGCAGGGTGGAGGCTCCATTCAACCATGATTTTGTGAGGGGGAAGGGCAGCAAACTCAAAGTCAGCCCCGGCTGAACTATACCTCTCAACTGTCCAGATTTTTGCAGAATGAATATATTTTTGCTTCTTATTTTTGGTTTGTTCCTCGTAAAATGTGTGGTTTTCTGGCAAATCATTTAGGAATGATGTCACTAAATAATGACAGACATTGAGTTTCAGACATCATAACCTTCAGAAAAATGCATGCTAAAGCAAGACCTGTTATTCTATCAACTGTCTTAAGTTTATACAAGAGCAATTTTTAGTACTGTTTGATGTTCTCCTAATAAATTTTGCCTTGTCCAGATTTCCTGCATGAAGAGGTTGAGAGGTACGTGCACATAAATCGCTTTATAGAATTAGGAATATCCAAACCTCTCAACTGTCCCCAGTTTTGGCTCAAAATGTTGCTCTCCCCCTAATAAGCCCTCCTCAAAAATGGTAATTTTGGAAGAAAACGTGGAGGGTTTACAATTATAAATAACTGTAATGATCAGAGTTATAAATTACTTTTATTTCAGAAATGCATGTAGATGCTCTTATTTTGTCAGCTGCTCAAGTTAACAGTACTAATATTAAAAAGGTGTCCCTTCTTTGACAGGTTCCCAGCTGTAATGTGTGGCAATTTTATATTTTTTGCATCATATTTTTGGTCTGGTTTTCATAAAATTGTGGTTTTCTGGCAAGTTAGTGGCAAATCATTAAAGACTGAAGTTAGAAAATAATGGCAGACATTTGAGTTTCAGATTTTATACCCTTCAGAAAATTCATACTAATGCAAGGCCTACTACTATTTTATTATGTTTCTAAGTTTATAAAAGCAATATTTAAAAATTGTCCTTATTTTTGGGCCTGTGTCCCACTTCTATGTATGGCTTTGTCCAGATTTCTTGCTCTTAGGTTGAGAGGTATGATGTGTCATAGCCATCACCGTCAGCCAGAGACATTTCAAATTGTGACATACTTGTTGCACCCCACTCCCCATTGTAGTGGCTCTGGATGTGTTCAAGCAAGGCGAGGAGCAGTTATGCAGTGTAATTGTGTAGAGTATTCCCCCATCCAAGGTAGACCACAAGTACGACCATGACTTTTGGTCTGTCCTTGATTTTGCAGAATGTTCAGGTTTTCTGTCATATTTTTATACTGTTGATTTATACTTCTTATTATTCAGAAAATGCATGCTGTCGCAGTGCCCTGTTGCTCTGTGTTTAAGTAGAAATGCTTTAATGACCATCAGGTAAGCTTGTCAGAGATTGTAAGATGCAAATAAGCTTTAATTAGCATACTGTTAAAGAATTACCAACATTGAAAACCTTTTTGTTGTTGCCATGCAGGGAATACTTGCATAACTAGATAACATATAAGCCTTGAGTATTGA